>NC_053028.1:603199993-603499993 GCF_003073215.2 Triticum urartu
CAAGCTTAGGCTTTTGGCCTAAGTTGGTCTATGGCCACGGTTGGCCTGGCGGATATCCATAATAATAGTTGGGGTCGTACTGCGATGCCGCGGCTATCGCCTCCTGAGCTGCAGCGTGGCGACGAGCGGCCTCCGCTCTCCTCTCGTACTCATCTGCCTCCTCTCTGGTAATAACATATCTTCCTTTTGCCTGATAATCAAAGAAGGCAGGAGTAGGGAGAGTAATACGGACATCACGTCGTCTGTCAAAGATTAGTCGATACTGGAGAGGTGATTCACTCCTCTAAACAAACTGGTGGTGAACCATAGCATTAAAATCTAGGTAAGCAGGAGGCAATTCAGTATCATCCCCATGTATGGTTACACCGAGAAAATCAGCTAAGCGGGTTGCATAAATTCCACCGAAGAAATCTCCATTAAATCTATTATTATGCAACCTACGTGCAACAATGGCTCCCAAATTATAGGATTTTTTTCCTAACACAGCACTCCTAAGAATACTGAGGTCAGGGACACACATATGACATGCTTCATCTTTACCATTTTTGCACCTACCTATGAAGAGAGCAAAATAGTGTATAGCAGGAAAGTGAATGCTCCCTATGGTAGCTTGTGTTATATCTCTAGATTCCCCCACAGTTATGCTAGCAAGAAAATTTCTAAATTCAGATTTGCGGGGTTCACTAGCACTACCCCATTGTGGAAGTTTGCAAGTAGTGGTAAAATCCTCTAAGTCCATAGTATAAGATTTTTCATAAAGATCAAACGGAACAGTTGGAGAATTACGTGAAGATGAAAATTCAAACCTCCTCACAAAGGAACTAGTGAGATAGTGATACTGGCTGCACTTCTCTTCCTCGAAGCTCACAAGATCCGTGTTACGCAAATATGCATTAAATTCTTCCTTAATTCGCGCTCGATCCATAACGTTTTCAGAAGGCCATTCACAAGGACACACTGGAGCGTCTCTTGGTGGCTCTTCATCAACATCACACATTGCAAGCCTGGGTCCTTGCTTTCTTGAAGAACCACCTTGGTACATTTTCCTAAGCATATTTCTCCCTCTGAAAAATTCTGAAATTTTTTAGCAACTTCAAAATAAAAGTGAGCCAAACTCAATAATATTGATAGCAACTACTCCTACAAGTGCCTAGAGCCTATATCATGCATCAAAACTACTTGGAACCATATAAATTTGACATGCAAGCTCAAGAACATGGTCACCTAGGTAGCACAAATTTGCAATGAATAAAGCACTAGAACAAAAACTAATTGGACCAATGGAGGAGTCACATACCAAGGAACAATCTCCCCAAGCAGTTTTGTGAGAGGTGCTTTGAGCAAGGAGATCGAAAACGGTAGCAAAATGAGCTTGGACTCGGGTTTGAGCTGGATATTCGTGTTTGTGGGAGGAAGAAGGAGTGTGTGGGTGAAAGGATAAGTGGAGGAGGGCCACCGTGGGCCCACGAGGCAGAGGGGCGCGCCTAGGGGGTAGGGCGTGCCCCTGACCCTCGTGGCCAGGTGCCAGCTCCTCCTGCTGTGACTCAGTGCCAAATATTCTCAAATATTCCAGAAAAAATCATATTTAAATTTCAGGGCATTTGGAGAACTTTTATTTTCGGGGTATTTTTATATTGCACGGATAATTCAGATAACAGACAGAAAATACTATTTTTATTTTATTTAATATAAATAACAGAAAGTAAACGTGGGGTACAAAAGGTTGTGCCTTCTAGTTTCATCCATCTCATGCTCATCAAAAGGAATCCACTAACAAGGTTGATCAAGTCTTGTTAACGAACTCATCCCGAATAACATGGAGCCGGAGAAATTTCGAATAACACTATGTTACCTCAACGGGGATATGCACATCCCCAATAGTAAGAATATCATATTTCTTCTTGACAGTAGGAAGAGGAAATTCAAAACCTCCAAATATAATCGATGGAATTTTTCCAATAGAGTTGATACTATGAACTTGAGGTTGTTTCCTCGGAAAGTGTGCCATATGCTCATTACCATTAACATGAAAAGTGACGTTGCCTTTAGTGCAATCAATAACAGCCCCTGCAGTATTCAAAAAGGGTCTTCCAAGAATAATAGACATACTATCGTCCTCGGGAATATCAAGAATAACAAATTTCGTTAAAATAGTAAAGTTTGCAACTACAACAGGCACATCCTCACAAATACCGACATGTATAGTAGTTGATTTATCAGCCATTTGCAAAGATATTTCAGTAGGTGTCAACTTACTCAAATCAATTCTATGATATAAAGAGAGAGGCATAATACTAACACCGGCTCCAAGATCACATAAAGCAGTTTTAACATAGTTTCTTTTAATGGAGCATGGTATAGTGGGTACTCCCGAGTCTCCAAGTTTCTTTGGTATTCCACCCTTAAAAGTATAATTAGCAAGCATGGTGGAAATTTCAGCTTCCGGTATCTTTCTTTTATTTGTAACAATATCTTTCATATACTTAGCATAAGGATTCATTTTGAGCATATCAGTTAATCGCATACGCAAAAAGATAGGTCTAATCATTTCAGCAAAGCGCTCAAAATCCTCATCATCCTTTTTCTTGGATGGTTTGGGAGGAAAAGGCATGGGTTTCTGAACCCAAGGCTGTCTTTCCTTACCGTGTTTCCTAGCAACAAAGTCTTTCTTATCATAACGTTGATTCTTTGATTGTGGGTTATCAAGATCAACAGCAGGTTCAATTTCTATATCATTATCATTACTAGGTTGCGCATCATCATGAACATTATCATTAACATTATCACTAGTTTCAGGTTCATTACCAGATTGTGTTTCAGCATCAGAGATAGAAATATCATTTGGATTCTCACGTGTTTCAATAATAGGTTCACTAGAAGCATGCAAAGTCCTATCATTTTTCTTTTTCTTCCTTTTAGAAGGACTAGGTGCATCTATATTATTTCTCTGAGAATCTTTCTCAATTCTCTTAGGGTGGCCTTCAGGATACAAAGGTTCCCGAGTCATTCTACTAGTTCTAGTAGCCACTCTAACAATATAATCATTATTCTTACTATTCAATTCATTAAGCAAATCATTTTGAGCTTTAAGTACTTGTTCTACTTGAGTGGTAACCATAGAAGCATGTGAAAGGATCGATATAGTTGACTAGAGGAGGGTGACTAGGCAACTAACAATTCTTAGCTTTTCTTTAACAATTTAAACTTTGCATCAAAGTAGGTTGTCTAGATATGCAACTAAGTGAGCAACCTATATGATGCAACAAAGATAAGTACACAAGCAAGCAAGAGATATATCACAAATAAGCTTGCACAAGTAAAGGCATGAGGTAACCAAGAGTGGAGCCGGTGGAGACGAGGATGTGTTACTGAACTTCCTTCCCTTTGAGGGGAAGTACGTCTCCGTTGGAGCGGTGTGGAGGCACAATGCTCCCCAAGAAGCCACTAGGGCCACCGTATTCTCCTCACGCCCTCACACAATGCGAGATGCCGTGATTCCACTATTGGTGCCCTTGGAGGCGGCGACCGAACCTTTACAAACAAGGTTGGGGCAAACTCCACAACTCAATTGGAGGCTCCGAACGACACCACGAAGCTTCACCACAATGGACTATGGCTCTGCGGTGACCTCAACCGTCTAGGGTGCTCAAACACCCAAGAGTAACAAGATCCGCAAGGGATTAGTGGGGGAATCAAATTTCTCTTGGTGGAAGTGTAGACCCGGGCCTTCTCAACCACACCCGAGCAAATCAACAAGTTTGATTGGCTAGGGAGTGAGATCGGGCGAAAATGGAGCTTGGAGCAACAATGGAGCTTAGGGTTGGAAGAGATGGTCAACTAGAGGAAGAAGACACCCCTTTTATAGCTGAGGACAAAAATCCAACCGTTATCCACCTACCAGCCCGCGACCAGCGGTACTACCGCCCCAGACTAGCGGTACTACCGCAAGGCCATGCGGTACTTTGGCTCCTGACAAGCGGTACTACCGCAAGGCCATGCGGTACTACTGTGAGGAACCACGGTACTACCGCAGCAGCAGAAGAAGCTAGGGCAGACCTGTAGCACAAGGGCTGAGGACGGTACTGCCGCAGGCGCGGTACTACCGCTCCCCCTTGCGGTACTACCGCAAGGTAGGAAACCCATAGCCTGGGAAGAGCGCGGATAAAAATACATCCGTGCCTACTTCCGCTGGAAAACGGACGAAGCAAAAATCCAGCACAGTACTACCGCAGAGGAGCGGTACTACCGCCTGGCAGCTGAGCTATGCCGCGCCCGGTACTACCGTGCAAGGGATGCGGTACTACCGCGGTGGCGCGGATGTAAAAAATTACATCCGCCCCTACTACCGCGATGGAGCGGTACTTGGCATGGGGGCCACGGTACTACGACTCAAGAGGAGCGGTACTACCGTGGGCACCTGCGGTACTACCGCACCATAGTATGGTACTACCGCGGGTGCCTGCGGTACTACCGCTCTCCAGGGAGCAGTACTACCGCAAGCCCATCAACAACAGCGAGGACAAGGCAAAGGGGATAAACGGAGGATGCTCCAAATTGCAGGGGAAAGGAGGGGACAAGGAAGAAAACGTGTACGTGATGATTCCACCCAAACCTTTCCGACGCGGACCCCCTCTTAATAGTACGACTTCCCTATGACTCAAATCCACCAAAAAGAAACATAGAAAAATGTCGTCTTCAATAGTCTTCGAGGGACACCAAACCGTCTTGTGCCTAGCGATGAAACGTCTGGGAAACTCAAGACACATGATTAGTCCACAAAAGCATTGTCATCGATCACCAAAACACCTTAGGGATAAATATGCCCTTACAATATCCCCCTTTTTGGTGGATTGATGACAATACGGGATTTGCAAAGGGAAATAATATTAAGCAAACGCAAACCCCTCCTCTCTAGAATATAGACGGGCTACCCTAGATGTGCGCCAACTAGATGGGTGCTTTGGACTGCACGGCACACATACTAGGATCAAAGCTCCCCCTATATTATAGAGACAAGGCATATCTTGCAATAGTAAGGCTAACACTAGACAAGATAGCAAATACGAGCATAGCATAAGTAGCACAATCATAAGCTCACTAAGATAGAATAGAGTGCATATGTCTTACACCATATGAAGGATAAGTCTCAAAGGCGCAAACCAAAACAAAGCAACCGAGGTCCAAACGACAAAGCAAACACCAAACACGACACGACTCGCAAGCACGCAAATCCCTACACTCTCTCCCCCTTTGGCATCGAGACGCCAAAAAGGCAGAGAGGACACCTACACACAAGGGGTGGCTCAGGCAGAGAAATCATCCCAACGCTCCTCGTGCTCCGTGTCAGACTCGGCGGCGGGGACGGGCTCCACGATGTCCTCCTCAGAACTAGTCCACTTGAAGCCTTGCTTCGCCATCCATTCAGCCTCTAGCGTGATGGCATCCTCAGAACCGCCAGAGACGTCCTCTCCAAAGAGCCTCATAACCTTCTTGTCGCGGCGGCGACTCTCCTTGGATGCCACATGAGTCCTGTACTGCCCCTTTGCTTGCATGCAGAAAAGAGTCTTCATCTTCTCCTTCAGCTTCTTGGCCCACGAGGGCTCAGAGGAAGGCTGGGAAGACCTAGCAGCATGGTCCTCAGCAACATCCTCTGCTTGAGCCTCCTCCTCATCAACACCCCTCCTAGCAGCAGACGCCTTAGCACGAGTAGTAGTGTTGGCCCAGTTGGGCTTGACGCGGAGACTGGTGGACTCATGCCGAATCCAGTCTGGAGCAAGGAACTCATCACCAGGGTACAACTTCTCCCAAGTCGTGGGGATCAACAGAAACAAGTATGGTCCATAGATAGGTACCTTGCGGGTGTACACCGCAAACCGAAGCTCACACCACATGATGTGTGAGACATCAAGTGGCTGAGTCTGAGACGTACGAGCCTCCTCGCACAGGAGCATCATGTCCACCAGATAGGCATGAACATTGTCCTTGTTACCAATGCGAGGGAACAGAGTGTTGCAGAAGATGCGATGCATGATATCCAGAAAAGAGTTCAACACCCAAGTCGACTTGCCACTGGGAAGTACCTTCTCAACATAGAACGGCTGAAGCTTGTTCTTGCTAGCAGACTCAGAATTGGTGTTGGGGCGAACACCAACGAGTGTGTGGAGCCCGTCATCAGGAACGTGGAGCAGATCCATGAACTCCTTCCAGGTAGCAGTCAATTGACGGCCATTGGTCATCCAGGCCATCCTCCGCTCATCCCCGGGGTGAAAGTGAACTGAGGCAAAGAACTGACAGATAAGCTCAGGGTCATAGTTAAGGTGGAAAGAGATCACATGTTCAATACCGAACTGCTCCACCAAATCCAGAGCTTCTCCAAAGTAGTCACGAAACTTGTCCTTCCTCAAGTGATTCATGTCTATCCACTTGACATCCACGTAGGTGTTTTGCTTGTTCTTGATGACATCCAGATAAATGAGAGCCTACTGCTTGGTCCAAAACAACTCATTGCCTCTGAGGATAGCACGAGCATTCACATAAGGGTTGATCTTCTGGCGTTCGATGTGCTCAGTGAGGGGAATCTCGTCCATGCCCTTAGCAGGTTCCTTTTGCTTGCTGGCAGTGGTCTTGACATTACGCTTGGGGGCACTGGAGCCCTCTGGTGCTTCATCTTGAGGATTGCGCGGTCGCTTGGAGCCAGTGTCACGACTGGGATTGGAACGGCGAGAGCCACCACCTAAGACACAAGAGAAAGCACACACAAAGAGCGAGAAGAATCAATGCAAAGACCACGGCAAAGCAAGGGAAACAGGTAGAAAGCATACGGGATAAATGCCACGAGGAAGATGGGACAACAACGGTAGTGCCGCCTGGTCGTGCGGTACTAAAATTTTAGTATCGCTCCTAGTCACGGTAGTACCGTGTGAGGATACGGTAGTACCATGGCTTGGAGCGGTAGTAAGACCTTAGTGCCACAGAACGTGCGATAGTACCGCACCGAACGGGCGGTAGTATCGGACAAGCGGTAGTACCGCACCAGAAGCACGGTAGTACCGCACCGCGTCAGATCCGAACCTACTTTTGAATCTGAGAAGACGCGCGAAACCATGGCGGAACTACGGTTGATCAAATCTACCACAGACAATATATCAAGTATAATTTCTACGCAACACTACTCTCCTACAACCTTCTCTTGCAAAGATTTGGCCTAAAATCTCAAGAACACATGCATCTCCCCAAAAACCTAGAGACAAGAGAACCAACTAGAAAGAGAGGGATTTGGGGAAAAACCTTGGTCCATGGCAAGAGGAAGTGGTGGGGAACGATCCCACCGGTCGGAATCCAAGGAGAGCAGCCGGAGACGGAGATCCGGCGAGGGACTCCGGCCCCGTTCTTGAGCGAGAGAGAGAGAGACGAAGTGGGGAAAACTTACGAATGGGTATGGGGGAGTTAGAACCCCCCTGTTCCCGTCCTTATCCCCCACGCGCCTCTGACAGCGCGGTAGTACCGCGTATCATCGCGGTAGTACCGCTTGGGCGGAAGAACCGCACCGAAGTGGTAGTACCGCTCTCCCAGGCGGTAGTAAAAAATTACTGTCGCACTAGGTGCGGTAGTACCGTGCACTCCATGAGCGATAGTACCGTGGCTCACCGCGGTACTACCGTGGGCTCAAGAAGAAGCATTTTCCAAACACAAGAAAAGAGAGGTCTTCGCGAGGAAACTTCACACAAACAAAACACCACAAAACAAACTCAAACACGAAGAGAAGAAGGGAAAACACGACAACAAGAGACGACCACGAGACACTGCCTCTTCAAGGAGAGGGCGGTGGCCGGAGCCACCTATGTTTGAGTCAATTGGTATGGCACCGCAAAGAATTATCCTTGGGACCATGACCAAAACTCGTCTTTGAAGCACAAGTACCATCAAAAATGGCTAATGTGAAAGATTTGATCAATTTATGCATAATGGGGGGAGGGAAAGTTCATTGAGAGAACAACACTCCCCCTATGTCCATGCCTACATCTAAACAAGACAACAAGTTGAGTATGGTGGGGTGTGCAAGGGTTCAAGCAACATTGCTCGAATCAATGATATTTAGCTCATTCCTTAACTCGCGAAATCTTGCTTCATCCAACGACTTCGTGAAAAATATCTGCAAGGTTATCCCCTCGCCTAATGTGATCCCAGATGAAGTGATACCGAATCTCAATATGCTTCGTCTTGAAGTGTTGCACCGGGTTGAGAGAAATCTTGATGGCACTTTCATTGTCACACCAAAGAGGCACTTTGTCACAAATGACACCGTAATCCTTTAAAGTTTGCCTCATCCATAAGAGTTGTGCACAACAACTACCGGCTGCTACATACTCTGCTTCGGTGGACGAGAGAGACACACAACTTTGCTTTTTGGAAGACCAACTTACCAAAGAGCAACCAAGGAATTGGCACCCTCCGGAAGTGGACTTCCTATCCACTTTGTCTCCCGCCCAATCGGAGTCCGAATACCCTACAAGCTTGAAGTTTGCTCCTCTTGGGTACCATAAGCCAAAGTTTGGGGTATGAGCCAAATATCGAAAGATTCGCTTGACCGCCACATAGTGACTTTCCTTAGGTGCGTCTTGAAACCGTGCACAAATTCCCACACTCAACATGATATCCGGTCTAGATGCACAAAGGTAAAGCAAGGATCCAATCATGGAGCGATATACCTTTTGATCCACCGCTTTACCATTGGGATCTATGTCAAGTTGGCACTTGGTGGGCATTGGAGTGAAAGCCGGCTTGACATCACTTAGCTTGAATCTCTTGAGCATGTCTTGAGTGTATTTGGCTTGGTTGATGAAGGTTCCTTCTCTTCTTTGCTTCACTTCGAACCCTAGAAAGAAATTCAACTCTCCCATGGAAGACATCTTGAACTTTGAGGTCATGAGAGCGGCGAATTCCTCATTGAAAGCTTTGTTAGGGGAACCAAAGATAATGTCATCAACATATAGTTGGCATACAAACAACTCCCCTTTGACCTTCTTAGTAAAAAGAGTGGGGTCGATTAGCCCAACTCAAACCCACGATCTTGTAACAACTCGGTAAGGTGGTCATACCACGCATGTGGGGCTTTTTTAAGCCCATAGAGTACCTTATCGAGTTGATACACATGATCGAGAAAGTAGGGATCCTCGAACCCGGGGGGTTGCTTGACATAGACCAACTCATTAATAGGACCATTAAGAAAAGCACTCTTCACATCCATTTGTTGCAACTTAAAGTTGTGATGAGAAGCATAAGCAATCAACAAACGAATGGATTCAAGGCGAGCAGCGGGAGCAAAGGTTTCACCGTAGTCGATACCCTCGACTTGGGAGTAGCCCTGTGCCACCAATATTGCCTTGTTGCGAATGATGGTCCCATGAGCATCTTGCTTGTTCTTAAATATCCACTTGGTTCCAATGACATTGTGGTTCCCCGTTGGCCTTGGCACCAATCTCCACACCTTGTTGTACTCGAAGTTGTTGAGTTCTTCATGCATGTCATTAAGCCAATCCGGATCTTCGAGTGCTTCATATACCTTTTGGGGTTCAACACAAGAGACAAACGCATGATGTTCACAATAGTTTGCCAATTGTCTACGAGTGCTTACACCCTTTTTAATGCTTCCAAGTACATTCTTCATGAGATGACCCTTGGTGGAGAGCTTGGAAGCAATCTTGGCGGCACGACGCTCCAATTCCTCCTCGGTGGTGAGTTGAGGAGCGGTCACTTGATCATCTTGAGCGACGTCTTGAGCTTGTTCTTGATCTTGAACTTGCTCGGAGGAGAGAACTTGACCTTGGGCATCACTTGGTGTGTCAACACCGTCTTGAGCATGATCTTGCCCTTGGTCTTGTTCATGAGGATGAGGGCCTTCACTTTGTTCTTTGGAAGCGTGTGGGCCTTGGGTTGGTGATGGCTCCACTTGAGTGGAGCATTGTCCTTCTCCTTCGGCCACAAGGGGTTCCTCAATGGGTAGGATAAAACCAACACCCATTCTTCTTATGGCTTGAGGAAGAATTTCATCACCTACATCACAAGTGCCACTTTGCTCCACTTGGGAGCCGTTATTCTCATAAAACTCCACGTTACACGTCTCCTCAATAAGTCCCGTGGATTTATTGAGGACACGGTAAGCATGAGAGTTTCTAGCATAACCAACAAATATGCCCTCATAAGCTCTAGCCTCAAATTTAGACAACCGAACACCTTTCTTGAGAATGAAACACTTACACCCGAACACCCGAAAGTACTTAAGGTTGGGCTTGTTACCAGTGAGTATCTCATATGGAGTCTTGTTCAAGCCCTTGCGGAGGTAGAGCCGATTGGATGCATGACACGCGGTGTTGATGGCTTCGGCCCAAAAGTTGTATGGAGACTTGAACTCCGCCATCATGGTCCTTGCCGCATCCATCAATGTCCGATTCTTCCTCTCCGCAACACCGTTTTGTTGAGGGGTGTAAGGTGCGGAATATTGATGATTGATCCCCTCATCACTAAGAAACTCATCCAAGGTGTAGTTCTTGAACTCGGTGCCGTTGTCACTTCTTATTGTCAAGATCTTTGCATTGTGTTGATGTTGTGCTTCATTTGCAAAGTCAATGATGGTTTGTTGGCTCTCGCTCTTCCTCTTGAAGAAATACACCCAAGTATATCTTGAGTAGTCATCCACAATCACCAAGCAATACTTCCTACCCCCAAGACTATCAAAGGATGGAGGGCCAAAGAGATCCAATTGAAGGAGCTCCAAAGGCCTCTTTGAGTAAATGATAGTCGTGGGAGGGTGAGCTTTCTCATGAAGCTTTCCTTCGATACAAGCACTGCAAGCACGATCTTTAGCAAAACTAACATTCGTTAGTCCACGGACATGGTCCCCCTTGAGAAAACTTTGCAAAGATCTCATATTGACATGGGCTAAACGGCGATGCCAAAGCCATCCCACATCAACTTTAGCCATTAGGCATGTCGCAGTCTTAGTGGGTCGCTCCGAAAAGTTAATCACATATAGACCGTTCTCGACATGCCCAACAAAGGCTACTTTAAGAGTCTTTCTCCACAAGAGGGCCACGGTATCAATATCAAAGAAAGTGGCAAAGCCCATGATTGCAAGTTGACGAACGGAAAGTAAATTGTATGCAAGGGACTCAACAAGCATGACCTTCTTGATCATGAGATCATGAGAGATGACAACCTTGCCAAGTCCCAATACCTTAGAAGATGAGGCATCACCCCACTCGACATTGGTGGGCATAGATGGAATCTTGTGCACGTCCACCACCAAGTCCTTGCTTCCGGTCATATGATTTGTAGCTCCACTATCGAGCAACCATGATCCCCCACCGGAAGCAAACACCTACAAGAGATCAATTCTTGGTTTTAAGTACCCATTTTGTAATGGGTCCTTTTATGTTAGTAACAAGGGTCTTGGGAACCCAAATAGACCATTCAATGTACTCATGAGGAGAACCAACAAATTTGGCATAGACATGCCCATCACTAGCACGACATAACACATAAGAAGGATTAAAGTCGCCGGCTTCGTTGGGAGGGGTGGCATTGCCCTTTTTGACACTGCCACCCTTCGCATTGTTCTTCTTCTCCTTGGAAGCACTCTCTCCCTCCTTCACAAACGTTTGCTTGAGAGGAGGAGGTCGTTTGGTCTTGTTATCCTTCTTCTTGTTCTTGGGGTTGGGTGCGAACCCAATCCCCTCCTTGGCCACAACTCCCTTTTGATTTCTCAAAAGGTCGTTTAGGTTCTTCTCACCTTGTATGCATGACACAAGGCCTTTCTCAAGTTGCTCCTTCAACTTAACATTCTCCTCAATAAGATGCACATGCTCACAACAAGGGTTAGTAGCATTTGCATTATCCATTAACACCATACGAGGAAAAGTGGCTTTCTCCTTTGTTAGCTTCACTTGGAGTTGATCATGAGACTCCTTGAGGGTAGCATGAACACCCTTCAAGACTTTGTGAGCCTTGTCGAGAATGTCAAACTCCTATTTGAGTCAAGCAAGATCAACCCCAAGCTTTGCCTTCTCGGAGTTTAGCACACGAGAAACAACAAGCGCATGATCAAGATCTTTCTTTAATTTAGCATGATCATCGTTGTGAGACTCCTCAAGAGACAAACGAAGACCACGCTCTTCCTCAAGAGCATTGGAAAGATCCAAAATCTCATCGGCATAGTCACGACTATGCCCCTCCATCTTAGAGATGGTATCTTCGTGAGCCTCGATCATGTCATTGGCTTCACCAAGTTGTTCCAAGAGAGCAACAAAGTGATTCTTGGATTTACCCTTGAGTTTACCCATAAAGGCCTCAAACTCATTCACCTCCACATTAGTTCCCTCATGTTTATCAATGCTATCCGTCGAAGAAGGATGATTAATGATGGTAGTTTTGATGTTGGGGGGTTACCTTGTTGGTGGCTTTAGCCATGAGGCACTTGGCGGTGATGCTCTCATTGGGTGAGTCGAAGAGAGACACCCGTGGAGTTGTTGCAATGGCAACGGAGGCCATGGCAACCGATTCACCATATTCATCATCGTCATCATCCTCATTGTACTCTTCTTGTACCACCAATGCCTTAGGAGGGGTCTTCTTGGTGAAATTGCTCTTGTTGGGGAACGAATTGGCCTTGTCCTTTCGGATGAGCTTGCCACCATTGTCTTCCCTCTTCTCACAAGGGCACTCCACAACAAAGTGGCTTACATTGCCACAATTGAAACAAGTCCTCAATCGTTGCTTGCCCTTTGTGCCACTTGAATTGTTCTTGTTGAAGTTGGGCCTTGAGTTCTTCTTGCTCCAAACTTGCCTTGAAGCAAGGGCCATGTGTTCATGATAGGCATACTTCGTATGTTCGAGGTTGCTCTCCTCTTCTTCCTCTTCGTCCTCTTCCTCCATACTAACCTTGGCCTTTAGAGAAAGGTTGGGTTTCTTTACTCTTTGAGAGCGAAGTATCGCATTGTCGGCGGTCTTGTCCAAGATGCTCATAGCAACGAACTCATCCAACACATCACTTGAGGACAAGGTGTGGAAGTCCGGCCTTTGACGAATTACGGAGGGCATGGCTTTGTGGTAGGGCATCATTGCCTTGAGGAATTTGCGCTTGATCCAATTTTCATCCGTGTCCTTGCTTCCATGATCTCGGAGCGATACCGCGAGTTTGGTTACCCTCCGATAGAGCTCACGATATTCTTCATCTTCTTTCATTGCAAACTCATCGGCTTCATCTTGCACCACTTCATAGTTGGAGCGTTGAATGCTTGCGCTTCCCCGATAGAGGGAAACCACTTGGCGCCAAGCATCTTTGGCCAAGGAGTAAGGCCGGAGATGAGGAAGGTCTTCGGGTGGGATAGCTTCTTGAATGATGAAGAGAGCATTCTCATTGAATTGATTATCCACGGCTTCTCTAGGAGTGAAGTTGCTTCGGTCATGCGGATAGAAACCTTCTTCAATGATTCTCCAAAGGTTAGTGTTCACATGATTTAAATGATGCTTAAAACGATAGAACCAAGAGTCAAATTCAACATTCTTCTCAATCTTAGGGGCCGGCCCGACATGATTCAAATGAGTGGAAGGGAGAGGTCCACCATATACAAGTGGAGGTTCCACATGGGCAAAGATGGTGCCACTCTTACCACTAGTAGGAAGGGCTTTCTTGCTAGTAGCTTCCCCCTTGTCGGAGGTAGCATCTGTCACCTTGTTGGCGGGATCACCCACTTTCAATGGTGTGGTGGAAAGTTTAAGATCTTCTAAGAAATCTTTAAACATGCTTTTGACCTCGGTCTTCATGGAGGTTTTCAATGTGTCCAACGCCACATTGAACTCCTCACGAGAGACCACGGTTCCCCCATCTCCCGTAGAAGATATCAGATTTGCACCGGAGTGCTCCTCCTCACCTTCTACGACTTCAACCATACTCTTCGAACGGTAAAGTCCTTAATAAAGAGATGAGGCTCTGATACCAATTGAAAGGATCAATATAGTTGACTAGAGGGGGGGTGAATAGGCAACAAACAATTTTTAGCTTTTCTTTAACAATTTCAACTTTGCATCAAAGTAGATTGTCTAGATATGCAACTAAGTGAGCAACCTATATGACGCAACAAAGATAAGTACACAAGCAAGCAATAGATATATCACAAATAAGCTTGCACAAGTAAAGGCATGAGATAACCAAGAGTGGAGCCGGTGGAGACGAGGATGTGTTACCGAAGTTCCTTCCCTTTGAGGGGAAGTACGTATCCGTTGGAGCAGTGTGGAGGCACAATTCTCCCCAAGAAGCCACTAGGGCCACTGTATTCTCCTCATGCCCTCACACAATGCGAGATGCTGTGATTCCACTATTGGTGCCCTTGGAAGCGGTGACTGAACCTTTACAAACAAGGTTGGGGCAAACTCCACAACTCAATTGGAGGCTCCCAACGACACCACAAAGCTTCACCACAATGGACTATGGCTCCGCGGTGACCTCAACCGTCTAGGGTGCTCAAACACCCAAGAGTAACAAGATCCGCAAGGGATTAGTGGGGGGAATCAAATTTCTCTTGGTGGAAGTGCAGATCAGGGCCTTCTCAACCACTACCGAGCAAATCAACAAGTTTGATTGGCTAGGGAGTGAGATCGGGCGAAAATGGAGCTTGGAGAAACAATGGAGCTTAGGGTTGGAAGAGATGGTCAACTAGAGGAAGAAGACACCCCTTTTATAGCTGAGGACAAAAATCCAACCGTTATCCACCTACCAGCCCGCGACCAGCGGTAATACCGCAAGGCCATGCGGTACTTCCGCTCCTGACAAGCGGTACTACCGCAAGGCCATGCGGTACTACCATGAGGAACCGCGGTACTACCGCAGCAGCAGCAGTAGCTAGGGCAGACCTGTAGCACAAGGGCTGAGGACGGTACTGCTGCAGGCGCGGTACTACCGCTCCCCCTTGCGGTACTACCGCAAGGCAGGAAACCCCTAGCCTGGGAAGAGCGTGGATAAAAATACATCCGTGCCTACTTCCGCTGGAAAATGGACGAAGAAAAAATCCGGCACAGTACTACCGCAGAGGAGCGGTACTACCGCCTTGCAGCTGAGCCAGGCCGCGCACGGTACTACCGCGCAAGGGATGCGGTACTACCGCGGTGGCGCGGATGTAAAAAATTACATGCGCCCCTACTATCGCGATGGAGCGGTACTTGGCCTGGGGGCCACGGTACTACAGCTCCAGAGGAGCGGTACCACCATGGGCACCTGCGGTACTACTGCACCGTAGTATGGTACTACCGCGGGTGCCTGCAGTACTACTGCTCTCCAGGGAGCAGTACTACCGCAAGCCCATCAACAGCAGCCAGGACAAGGCAAACAGGAAAGGAGGGGACAAGGAAGAAAACGTGTACGTGATGATTCCACCCGAACCTTTCCGACGCAGACCCCCTCTTAATAGTATGGCTTTCCTATGACTCAAGTCCACCAAAAAGAAACGTAGAAAAACGACGTCTTCAATAGTCTTCGAGGGACACCAAACCGTCTTGTGCCTAGCAATGAAACGCCTGGGAAACTCAAGACACACGATTAGTCTGCAAAAGCATTTTCATCAATCACCAAAACACCTTAGGGATAAATATGCCCTTACAGCATGTTTACTAATAAGTTTAAGTTCACCTTTGACATTAGCCATATAATCACCCAAGTGTTCAAGCATATTTGAATTGTATTTCAATTGTCTACCAAAATAAGCATTAAAATCTTCTTGCTTAGCCATAAATTTATCAAACTCATCTAAGCATGGGCTAGCAAATTTAGTAAATGGGATTTCAGCTTTATCATATCTATAGAGAGAATTTACCTTTACTACCTGTGTCGGGTTATCAAGAGCATGAGTTTCTTAAATAGTTAATGGATTAAGATCATATGTTTCTTCAACGGGCGGTAAATTAAGACCATGTATTTCTTTAATAGGAGGTAAATTCTTAACATCTTCAGCTTTAATACCCTTTTCTTTCATAGATTTCTTTGCCTCTTGCATATCTTCGGGACTGAGAAATAGAACACTCCTCTTCTTCGGAGTTGGTTTAGGAAGAGGCTCAGGAAATTTCCAATTATTTTCATTTGTCAACATATTATTCAATAGAATTTCAGCTTCATCCGGTGTTCTTTCCCTGAAAACAGAACTAGCACAACTATACAGGTAATCTCTGGAAGCATCGGTTAGTCCATTATAAAAGATATCAAGTATTTCATTTTTCTTAAGAGGATGGTCAGGCAAAGCATTAAGTAACTTGAGAAGCCTCCCCCAAGCTTGTGGGCCGGGAGACTCTCTTCTTCAATTTGCACAAAATTATATATACCCCTTAAAGCAGCTTGTTTCTTATGAGCAGGGAAATATTTAGCAGAGAAGCAATAAATCATATCCTGAGGACTCACAATCAGGATCAAGAGAATTAAACCATATCTTAGCATCACCCTTTAATGAGAACGGAAATATTTTAAGGATATAAAAGTAGCGAGTTCTCTCGTCATTAGTGAACAGGGTGGCTATATCATTTAATTTAGTCAGATGTGCCACAACAGTTTCAGATTCCATAGCCATGAAAATGATCAGATTCAACCAAAGTAATTATATCTGGATCAACAAAGAATTCATAATCCTTATCAGTAACACAGATAGGTGAAGTAGCAAAAGCAGCGTCAGGTTTCATCCTAGCATTTAGAGATTGCTTATTCCATTTAGCTAATAACCTCTTAAGTTCGTATCTATCTTTGCAAGCTAAAATAGCTAGAGCAGCTTCTTTTTCAAAAACATAACCCTCAGGAATAACAGGTGAGTCTTCATCATCACTTTCATCAATATTATCAGATTCAATATTTTCATTCTCTCTAACCCTAGCAAGTTGTTCATCAAGAAATTCACCAAGTGGCACAGTAGTATCAAGCATAGAAGTAGTTTCATCATAAGTATCATGCATAGCAGAAGTGGCATCATCAATAACATACGACATATCAGAAAAAATAACAAAAGCAGGTTTAGGTGTCGCAAGCTTACTCAAAACAGAAGGTGAATCAAGTGCAGAGCTAGATGGCAGTTCCTTACCTCCCCCTCATAGTTGAGGGATAAATCTTGGTTTTTGGATCTCTCAAGTTCTTCATAATGATAAGCAGATATAAATCCCAAGTGACTCAAAGAATAGAGCTATGCTCCCCGGCAACGGCGCCAGAAAATAGTCTTGATAACCCACAAGTATAGGGGATCGCAAGAGTTTTGAGGGTAGAGTATTCAACCCAAATTTATTGATTCGACACAAGGGGAGCCAAAGAATATTCTCAAGTATTAGCAGTTGAGTTGTCAATTCAACCACACCTAGAAACTTAATATCTGCAACAAAGTATTTAGTAGCAAAGTAATATGATAGTAGTGGTAACGGTAGCAAAAGGTAATGATAGCAATAGTAATGTTTTTGGTATTTTGTAGTGATGATAGCAATAGCAACGGAAAAGTAAATAAGCAAAGAACAATATATGGAAATCTCGTAGGCAATGGATCAGTGATGGAGAATTATGCCGGATGCGGTTCATCATGTAACAGTCATAACCTGGGGTGACACAGAACTAGCTCCAATTCATCAATGTAATGTAGGCATGTATTCCGAATATAGTCATACGTGCTTATGGAAAAGAACTTGCATGACATCTTTTGTCCTACCCTCCTGCGGCAGCGGGGTCCTAATGGAAACTAAGGGATATTAAGGCCTCCTTTTAATAGAGTACCGGAACAAAGCATTAGCACATAGTGAATACATGAACTCCTCAAACTACGGTCATCACCGGTAAGTATCCCAATTATTGTAACTTCGGGGTTAACGAATCATAACACATAATAGGTGACTATAGACTTGCAAGATAGGATCAAGAACTCTCATATATTAATGAAAACATAATAGGTTCAGATCTGAAATCATGGCACTCGGGCCCTAGTGACAAGCATTAAGCATAGCAAAGTCATAGCAACATCAATCTCAGAACATAATGGATACTAGGGATCAAACCCTAACAAAACTAACTCGATTACATGATAAATCTCATCCAACCCATCACCGTCCAGCAAGCCTACGATGGAACTACTCACGCACGGCGGTGAGCATCATGAAATTGGTGATGGAGGATGGTTGATGATGACGATGGCGACGGATTCCCCTCTCCGGAGCCTCGAACGGACTCCAGATCAGCCCTCCCGAGAGGTTTTAGGGCTCGTAAAACACGATGAATTCTTCTCTCTGATTTTTTTCTCCCCGAAAGCAAATATATAGAGTTGGAGTTGAGGTCGGAGGAGCTCCAGGGGGCCCACGAGGTAGGGGGCGCAGCCCCCACCCTCGTGGACAGGTGGTGGGCCCCCTGGTCTTCATCTTTTGCAAGGATTTTTTATTATTTCTGAAAAGATGTTCCGTGAAGTTTCAGGTCATTCCGAGAACTTTTGTTTCTGCACATAAATAACACCATAGGAATTCTGCTGAAAACAACGTCAGTCCGGGTTAGTTCCATTCAAATCATGCAAGTTAGAGTCCAAAACAAGGGCAAAAGTGTTTGGAAAAGTAGATATGACGGAGACGAATCACGGGGCCAAGAGCAAACAACAATGCTGACCACTTTGGGCCATCAACTGAGGAAGAGATGGAGGCCGATTTGAAAAGGATAGATGCCGTGGAGGAGGATGAAGAAGTTACTTCTCGTTTCCGAGCGGGGTTCACTATGGGGGAACTACAGAGTTCGGCTATTCCAAACTTGGTCATCCCTTCCAATGTTAGATTTCTTTCTTATGAAAATATGAAAAAGAGTGTTACTTGTTCTCCCGCAGCTATGCAACATCCTTGGGTGAAGGGAGCTTTAGTCGTCACGGGCAAGCTCCGTAAGGAAATAATGGACCTTAAGCAGCAAGTCAATAAGCTCGAAGAAGAGAATCGTATCCTGAGGGGCATCATCGCCAAAAATATCACATCACCACCCCCCGAAGAAGGAGACATAAACATGGGGGTCTGGCACTCCCCTTGGCAACTGCCAAGTTTGGGGGAGTGCCCCGGTATCGTATCACCATCACTTTTATCTTTTCCGTTTTTCTTAGTTCGATCCTTTTGGTAATATCTTGATCTAGTAGAATAAAGTTTTAGTAGGATCTAGTTGTGAGTTTTGCTTTATGATCCTTCTATGTAATCGAGTCTGTGAGCTATATATAATAAAGTTTAGTGTTGAGTCAAGGGCTTGATTATTTTGCTATGATCTTGAGGGAATAGAATAAAAGAGAAGAAATAAAGAGATCATATGGATCTTATGGAGAGTAATGACTTCACATATAAAGAGTATGATGAATAAAAGTTGTTGAAAGTTGACAAACATAGTTTTGGTCATTGTTGCAATTAATAGGAAGTAATAAAGAAAGAGAGATTTTCACATATAAATATACTATCTTGGACATCTTTTATAATTGTGAGCACTCATTAAAGTATGATATGCTAAAGATTTGACGTTGGACAAGGAAGACAACGTAATGGGTTATGTTTTCTTATATCTGAGATAAATTATGTTGTCATGGATCATCCAACATGTTGAGCTTGCCTTTCCCTCTCTTGCTAGCCAATTTCTTTGCACCAAGTAGAAATACTACTTGTGCTTCCAAATATCCCTAAACCCAGTTTTGCCATGAGAGTCCACCATATCTACCTATGGGTTGAGTAAGATCCCTCAAGTAAGTTGTCATCGTTGCAAACAATAAGAATTGCTCTCTAAATATGCATGACTTATTAGTGTGGAGAAAATAAGCTTTATACGATCTTGTGATGTGGAAGAAATAAAAGCGACAGACTGCATAATAAAGGTCCATATCACAAGTGGCAATACAAAGTGACGTTCTTTTGCATTAAGATTTCGTGCATCCAACCATAAAAGCACATGACAACCTCTGCTTCCCTCTGCGAAGGGCCTATCTTTTATTTTTGTCTTATACTTCATGCAAAGAGTCATGTTGATCTTCACCTTTCCTTTTTACATTTTATCCTTTGGCAAGCACAATGTGTTGGAAAGATCATGATATATATGGCTAATTAGATGTGGGTTTTCATGAACTATTATTGTTGACATTACCCTTGAGGTAAAACGTTGGGAGGCAAAACTATAAGCCCCTCTCTTTCTCTGTGTCTGATTAAAACTTCATAACCATAAATATCGCGTGAGTGTTAGCAATTGTGAAAGACTAAAAGATGGTTGAGTATGTGGACTTTCTGAGAAGCTCTTATATTGACTCTTTCCTATGTTATGATAAATTGCAATTGCTTCAATGACTGAGATTATATTTTGTTAGTATTCAATGAAGTTTCTGATTCATACTTGAGTATGTGAATGAATTGTTACTTTAGCATGGGAGATCATATCACAACACACACACACACACACACACACATATATATATATGTTGCTGTTCTAAGAATGATCATGATGCCCTCATGTTCGTATTTTATTTTATCGACACCTCTATCTCTAAACATGTGGACATATTTATCGATATCGGCTTTCGCTTGAGGACAAGCGAGGTCTAAGCTTGGGGGAGTTGATACGTCCATTTTGCATCATGCTTTTATATTGATAATTATTGCAGTATGGGCTGTTATTACACATTATCTCATGATACTTATGCCTATTATCTCTTATTTTACAAGGTTTACATGAAGAGGGGGAATGCCGGCAGCTGGAATTCTAGGCTGGAAAAGGAGCAAATATTAGAGACCTATTCTGCACATCTCCAAAAGTCCTGAAACTCCACGGGAATTATTTTCAGAATATATAGAAAATATTGGGCGAAAGAAGTACCAGAGGGGGCCACCCACCGTCCACGAGGGTGGAGGCGAGCCCTACCCCCCTGGGCGCGCCCCCTGCCTCGTGGGCCCCCTGTCGGTGTCAAAACCGGCGGATCTCGGGTAGTGGGTCCCGAACTGTGCGTCTAGGCCAGATGGTAACAGGAGGCAGGGAACACGATGTTTTACCCAGGTTCGGGCCCTCTTGATGGAGGTAAAACCCTACGTCCTGCTTGATTAATATTGATGATATGGGTAGTACAAGAGTAGATCTACCACGAGATCAAGGAGGCTAAACCCTAGAAGCTAGCCTATGGTATGATTGTTGTATGATGAAGTTGTATATTCTATCGACTAGCCTGGCCCTGGTTTATATAATGCACCAGAGGCCTAGGTTAACAAGAGTCCTAGCCGAATACGCCGGTGGGGAGAAGTCCTTGTCTTGATCGCCAAGTCTTTGTGGAATCTTCCTTGTATGCAGCAGCTGTCCGAACTGGCCCATGAGTATACGGCCATGGGGGGCCTTGGCCCAATCTAATAGATCGGGAGATGACTTGGTGAGCACCCCCTAGTCCAGGACACCATCAGTAGCCCCCTGAACCGGTCTTCAAGTTAGGGACGCTCCTCGATTCTTCCGAATTGTTCTTCATCTTCGGTCGTCGGTCTTGAAAACTGGTTCAACAAATCTTCTCATCTTCGATCTTGAGGATCGCCAAAATGCATTCGGCGAGTTTATACGCCGGGTATCCGAGGAGCCCCTTTAAGTTTCCGGCCTTTATCAATGCCTTGTTTATTTTTATGCCACACCTCGGGTTTGAAGTTGTTCCCGGGAGGCGGGGTCCTCTTGCGTCCGAGCTCCAACGCCGTACTGCATTCGAGGTATCTTTTGCAGCCGAGCACCAACGCCGGACCGCTTCCCAGCTCTAGCGCCGGAATGTATCTGAGCTCCAACGCCGGACTATGTATCCGAGCTCCAATGCCGGACTGTATATCCGAGCTCCAACGCCGAAATATATCCGAGCTCCAATGCCGGACTGTATATCCGAGCTCCAACGCCGAAATATATCCGAGCTCCAACGCCGGACTGTGTCCAGGCTCCAATGCCGGACTATATCCGAGGTGTCATATCACCTTGGTTCAAAAAAGTTGAAGGAGTTTAGCCGAGCTTAATGCCGGAAAGGCCCTCTATGGAGCCAGCCACTAGCGCCCGAGCTTTATGCCAGACTGCTTCCGAGGTGGTGCACCACCCCGACTATTGGCCGATTTTTTGTCAATATTTTTATTGGTGCAATTTATTCTCCGCCGAGATATATAGCCAGTAGCCCTCAAGGTGTGTATCGGTCTAAAACCGAGATGCACATGAAGGATGACATAAGACCGCTGGTCCCAGTAGCCGCTGAGACTCAGGTTGATTTGCAAAATAGGCCTGAGGATCAAGTCCAAGCTCGGCATAATACTTCGGGACACTAAAAGCGGCGTGCTCAGTCCTCGAGACTCGGGTTGGGTGCGGCCGACCAACCTGAGGATCAAAATCTCCTCGGAAACTATATTGCACATAAAATTTTCTGCATTGGACAAGCAATGCAGTAGCCCCCGAGACACTGGTCGGGTGGCAACACCAGATCAGGGGATCGATGTGCCCCTTTAATATTTGTAAATAATAAGCCCGAAGCCCAGTAGCCCCCGAGCCTTAATGCGGGCACGGGTGGCCGAATTAAGGATCAATATCCATAGTAAAATCACAAATTATGTGTAATGACTCTATGTATCCAAGTACTTTACGTCATTAATGCTCGGATCCGCATTGTACAAAACTTTGTTGACCGACCATCGGCTTCCACCTCCTCGGCCAGTAGCCGAGAAGTGTTTGTCCTACTTTATAAAGCCTTTATGAGGGCAAAGATTTACAACAAACAAGGCAATCTGGCCATACGGTTTTATAAACAAAGGTACGCAGAGAGTTATATTACTGTTTAACAGAAGAAATGTCTTCCAAAGAAAATAGTCCCGCTATCGGTTCCTTTCTTTGGGTTGTCATGCTAAGCATGATCATTAAACCTCAGCTCTAATGTAAGAGCAAAATATTGAGGATTTAGTTTGGGAGGCCAGTTAATAGCCCCCGGTAGTGTTCGGCGACAGTCGGGGTCAAGCCGTAAACACTTCGGCCAATGTTATGAACGGCCCATCATTTAACATAGTCATCGGTTCGCTGACCAGTTTACGCTTATTGTGAAAGTCAGTTTTCGGCTTTCTCCACTGAGGTGCTTAACCATGTGAGCTGGAAACACAATCGCAGTGGTTCTCCCTTTGCACGCCTAGCCGAATAAAATGGAACATAGGAAGCAAGTGCAGGAGCCGGGCAACCCAACTATTGAGCGAAGACACAATTCGAAACCGATGCATATATAGCAATATCTGAGAATGTTTTTGCCGAATCCCTAAAGGTGTCCGGCGTTGCACTGCGAGACTAATGCTGGAAAAGCACAAATAGTTTAAAAGTGCCAAAAAGCTTGGAAAACCAAGAAACGTCAGTAAAAACATGACGTCCGAACAATATCAAGTGTTCGGTGCCAATCCGAAAGTTGGTCTTAGAAAAAAGAAGTGCTTCTGTCGTGCTTTAACATGATACATCCTATCTCAAGACTTCGAGCAGGTCAGCCTACGGCTTCAACCTCCTATCCCGAGGGCGGAGTACTTCTCATCAGGCCAGTTTAGCAAACTAAACTCTAGCGGCTTTGAGAGAGAAATTAGGCTCCCCGGCTAGTGACCGCACACTCGTGTCGAAAAAAGGAGTGATAAATAATAATAAAACTTTGCAACGACTAAGAAGAAGAACACTTATTATAAAACGGCTCAAATAAACTTAAGAGCCCCCAAGTGACTTCGGTAGAAGAATGATTGCACGTACCGAAATACTTATATCATATCTATGTTCAACCGAACTTTAAATGCGTCTTAACCGACCGTCAGCTTCTCCCTCTTCGGTCAAGGACCAAAAAGTGTTATGTACTCCATCGGTCGAGAATATCGATGGTGTTTCCAATAACCAGGCAATCAGGCCATAAGGCTGTAACAGACAAAGCGCGCTCAAGGAACTTATGCTATATTACCGTGAAGTGTAAGAAGCATCTTCAAAGAAAATAGTACCCCCACCGATACCTTTCTTCGGTGCTCATTATTATTATGAGACTTGTGCAATAGATTTTTTGTACTCATGAGTTCCGTTGTGTGCCGACCATCATTGAAAACTATAAGAGCGCTAGCTTTCGGCTTCACCCAGTCTGAGGTCCGGCTCGGTTGACCTGATCGTGACAATCGCAGAGGTGCTCCCTTTACTCCCTAGCCGAACAATCGGGAAAGTAGGGGTAAACACAGGAGCGAGGCAACCCAGCTTGCAAATCGCTTAAGTCAATATGGTGCATATTGTGGCGTAATACACGAATAAGGAACGAAGCCATACAAGTATAATCATATGCAACAGGAAAAAGCTTCATAAAGGAAGCCCCCAAGTAAACGGGGTATTTGAATTTATGCGTCACAAACAAAGTTTGGACAAGGAAATTTTTTACAAGCAACTTTTTTCCAAAAAAGTATAATACTTGGTCGAACCGAGCACAAGTTAGAAATTAAAGCTTTGAGCATGAAAGCGACTTAGCTGGTTAATGTGTTCGGTATTGATAACGCGGTCCGAGCTTGATGCGGGGCAAGGTTCCATCCCCCAAGCCGGTCCCGAGGTGGCGGAGCGGAGAGCTCGACACGCCGAAGTGGTGACATAGCACGGTCAATGCAGACCGGCAGAGTGACGCCTAAGTCCCCGGATCATTTCCCTGTGCACAAAAAATAGTGCAAACCGGAGATAATAGTAATAATGATAATTAAAAAAATGTTGCATAATAAATAATTTATGCAAAGTGAGGAATAGAAGAAATATGGCCTGGCGCCGAAGTCAATGTCGATGCAGGGCGTCGGCGTGATGTAGTAGAGGCGTGGCAAAGCCTGAATTCACAGGTCGGTCCGAGCTCCGGGTGCGGCGTTCGCCGGACTATGTACGGAAACTGATCGAACCACCACGCGACCGTCGTTAATGCGGTCACCATTTGATAGACCTGTGTACATATCATGGACAAACCAGAGTAATAATTCCTTGGGAAAAATGAACCCAAACAAGCAAAAAATACTGGGATTAATAGCACCTGGTTTATTTGTTGTAGCAATCCGAAGGAAGGTGATTCCCAAAATTGGGACTCGCTCAGCACACCCACTGCCTGATGGGCGATAAAACGATGGCATGGCAATGCTGTAAAGGTTGACTCGCCGAGGCAAAGCCCTCGGCCCAGCTAACGTGACGGAGCTGGTCGGCTAGTGACGCCGAAGCGTCCGGAGTAGGTTGATGAAGAGATGGCGAAGCCCCCGGTCCAGCCGAGATGTCGAAGCCTCGACATCAGCCGATGAGTCGAAGTAGGTCGGCGTGATGGACATCAGTTTGAAGAAGCAATAGTGCGGCCCTGTCAATGCAGGTCGTGACGTGGTCGATGCCGGCTTGATGAAGCAACCGTGCGGCGATGCTGGTATGCCCGCTCCGTGTAATCCGTGGGTCGGCGATGTTGGTGATGATTTATCCTTCGCGATGCCGGACTCTTGTTCGGCTTGCCGAGATGATGATCCGAAGAAGTTGAGCTCGGCTCAACAAAGTGACGCCATGTCTAGCGCAGGTCGGCAGCCGTGGAGTAATATTGCCGGACTGGTTTGACACCAGCATGATGTTGAAGATCATGTTCAAAAGATCTTAAAGTTAGTGGGATGTGTTCGGCAACAAAACACAATACCCCATACAAAACTTCCTTCAAAAGGGATGTCCGAAATCCCGTTCATAATAAAGATGAACTCGGGTCGAATTCGTTTTCGCGCAGAAAACAGATCCGAAAAGTGATGCACTAATCGGAAGGTTCCCGGAGTTTGGACGGTCGGATCGAGCTGAAATTTTGAGAGGTGGTAGATATAGGAATTCCGCAGCCGATCAACGGTTGGATCTTTCAAAGGACGTCCGAGCTAGAAGCTGGACACCACGCCCTAAACTCATCCAAATTCCCATCCAGATTTGATAGGGCTCCGGTATATCGTGGATTGCCAGAGATTCCTTCATCGGAACTCGACGAAATTTTCCAGGGTTGTTATAGACTCAATTCCGCACAATTACACCAAAGAGATCATCAAAGCGATACTCGAGGAGGTGGTGGTGGCAGATACGAGTTCGCTGTCCAAAAAAAACAGCACGGTTGCTTGAGGGCAATGTTGACGTTGAGCCCCCGAGCTCCATAGATGATTCCTCCGTGATCTTGATAAAGGTCGGAGTTGATGTTTGATGAAGGCCCTCGTCCGAACATGGTGATCCGAACACGGGACGCAATTCTTGGTCGAACCAAGGTGACCAGTCGAACTGGTGACGAAGACGCCGAAGTCGCAGTTGATCTGCGGGCGAGCCATCGATCCTTTTGTCGATCACACAGCGGAACTCTCAATGAAAGCACCAATGTCGGTGTCAAAACCGGCGGATCTCGGGTAGTGGGTCCCAAACTGTGCGTCTAGACCGGATGGTAACAGGAGGCAGGGAACACGATGTTTTACCCAGGTTCGGGCCCTCTTGATGGAGGTAAAACCCTACGTCCTGCTTGATTAATACTGATGATATGGGTAGTACAAGAGTAGATCTACCACAAGATCAAGGAGGCTAAACCCTAGAATCTAGCATATGGTATGATTGTTGTATGATGAAGTTGTATATTCTATCGACTAGCCTGGCCCTGGTTTATATAATGCACCAGAGGCCTAGGTTAACAAGAGTCCTAGCCGAATACGCCGGTGGGGAGAAGTCCTTGTCTTGATCGCCAAGTCTTTGTGGAATCTTCCTTGTATGCGGCAGCTGTCCGAACTGGCCCATGAGTATACGGCCATGGGGGGCCTCGGCCCAATCTAATAGATCAGGAGACGACTTGGTGAGTACCCCTAGTCCAGGACACCGTCACCCCCTGGTAGCCCTCCAATGCCATCTTTGGCTATATGGAGTCTTTCGTTGGGAAAAAATCATAAGCAAGCTCACGGGACAAAACTCCGCCGCCACGAGGCGGAACCTTAGCGGAACCAATCTAGGGCTCCGACGGAGCTGTTCTGCCAGGGAAACTTCCCTCCGGGAGGGGGAAATCATCACCATCGTCATCACCAACGATCCTCTCATTGAGAGGGGGCAATCTCCATCAACATCTTCACCAGCACCATCTCATCTCAAACCCTAGTTCATCTCTTGTATCCAATCTTTGTATCCAAACCTCATATTGGTACATGTGGGTTGCTAGTAGTGTTGATTACTCCTTATAGTTGATGCTAGTTGGTTTACTTGGTGGAAGATCATACGTTCAG
The DNA here is from genome assembly GCF_003073215.2 of Triticum urartu. Classification (NCBI taxonomy): domain Eukaryota; kingdom Viridiplantae; phylum Streptophyta; class Magnoliopsida; order Poales; family Poaceae; genus Triticum; species Triticum urartu. The sequence goes on from NC_053028.1 coordinate 603,227,261, forward strand.
ATCCATTATGCATATTAATACCCCCTGATTATGAACATGAATATTATTTGTGAGTAGTTACGTTTGTTCCTGAGGACATGGGAGAAGTCTTGCTATAAGTAGTCATGTGAATTTTGTATTCGTTCGATATTTTGACGAGATGTATGTTTTCATCCCTCTAGTGGTGTCATGTGAACGTCGACTGCATGACACTTCACCATTGTTTGGGCCTAGAGGGAGGCATGGGAAGTAATAAGTAGATGATGGGTTGCTAGAGTGACAGAAGTTTAAACCCTAGTTTATGCGTTGCTTCGTAAGGGGCTGATTTGGGTCCATATTTTCATGCTATGGTTAGGTTTACCTTAATACTACTGTTGTAGTTGCAGATGCTTGCAATAGGGGTTAATCATAAGTGAGATGCTTGTCCAAGTAAGGACAGTACCCAAGCACCGGTCCACCCACATATCAAATTATCAAAGTACCGAACGTGAATCATATGAACGTGATGAAAACTAGCTTGACGATAATTCCCATGTGTCCACGGGAGCGCTTTACTTTATATAAGAGTTTGTCTAGGCTTGTCCTTTGCTACAAAAAGGATTGGGCCATCTTGCTGCACCTTATTTACTTTCATTACTTGTTATTCGTTACAAATTACCTTATCACAAAACTATCTGTTACCAATAATTTCAGTGCTGGCAGAGAATAACTTACTGAAAACTGCTTATCATTTCCTTCTGCTCCTTGTTGGGTTCGACACTCTTACCTATCGAAAAGGCTACGATAGATCCCCTACACTTGTGGGTCATCAACTTTCCTAAAGGATTTTTTGTGAGATTGCCTAAAGGATTAGGTTCTTGGAACAATTGTCACCACATAAAGAAAGGAGGCAAGAGGTTGGACTCAATGTTTTTCCCTTTGGGTTCGCATTGAAAAATAGACCATAGGAAAAAATGTGTGCTAATTCTACAAAAAAAACTGTATAGGAAAAATTCATAAGAAATGGAATCCTTGAAAAAATTATGGGATTTATATGGAATAAAGATAGGCCCTAGCATTTTCATAGATGAAGTTTGCATGTGTATTTGATGTTGTGTTTTGAAGTCATCTCACATCTATATAGAAACGTTTTTAGTTCCTTGATTCCAAAAAAAGCCGATGAGTTTCATTGCTTTTGGAGGTAATTGGATTACATTGTTAGTTGAAACCAATATGTTGTGTTTGGTTCAGTTGGCCCGTAATGCCCACGTATTTGCATTAGAGGCCTATTCAAAGTCGATATTGTGTAGGTATTGTCGAGTGAACACTAACCTCTGCCGAGTGTAACACACTAGGAAAACTTGGAATTTGTCGATTGTTATATGTCGTCAAATGTATTTTCCAATGCACTCGGCAAAGTTTGTTGAGTGCCCGAGATAATACACTAGTCAAACAAGACATTTTCGGTAGTGTACCATACATTGCTAGCCATGCCCTTCCTGCCCTTGTTGCAGAGGTATACTTTTTATTTGAGGTTTCATGCACACATCTATCATTCTTGTCCATCAGGCTACAAGTTTTAATCATCAGGATTAACTCCTGACCATACCTCTATACAAGCACATTTTCTTTGTACAAGTTTTGACATTCAGATTGCAATTGGGACACTGAATTTTCTTCCTATTGAACTTCTGCTTGGGCTTCTCCATATTGGGCTATGGGTTCATCCTACCTTGCTCATGCGAGGAGCTCTGGCTCTTCTCCTTCCTAGATCCACTACCAGACACATCATATGAGTTCTCCCCCTAGCGCTCAAGGCCAATCACTAAGCATGTGTTAGCATCAAGTGCTCATCTTCCATGGTATCCCTAAAGTTTAAATTTAACCTTTCATCATTCATCTTGTATCGCTTGATGAGATCCTAAATTGTGAGCGAGAGTCTTCACATTGATGCATTGCTCAATGTCAGACGTGATCAACGTATAACATGGAGAGGCGGCACGAAGGAAACGACATACAACCAAAGTATCATCAATTTTCTCACTGAGTTAATGATCATGGTAACCTCGATGTGAAGTTGTCCACAGACTTGCCACTTTCCACCCTCGAGATCTTTTACTTCCTGTGAAATTCTTGTTGGTTCGTCTCACGACCGTGATCACGATCACGGATGACCTTGATGATATACCACATTTCTTTTCACAGTTTCCTTTGTAGTGAAATGATGCATCTTTATTCTATCACCAATGGGGTTGACGGTATCCCAAATTTCGTGGCACTTGAAGGTTGTATTCTTCTTCAAAAGCCATATGTTTTAGTCCTTACGCTCCAATATGGAGTATTACCACATGGGGGTGCGAATTCGGTAGGAACTGTAAGTGCATCTAGTGCCCCTTAGTGATTTTGGTGTATTGAAGACTTATAGGTTAAGGTAATGATGCGTTTGTGAGTGTACACAGGTCTATAAGCCTATGAGGAGTTTGATATTTACAGAGAAAGTCGACCCCTAAAAATGAAGTTCTTCGACTGAAGACTTTGAAATTCTGAAGACTTTGAAATTCTGAAGACTTTCTGAAGACTTTGAAAGTGAAGAAATTGATGTAATCCTGAAGACTTGGTATTCATTCGAGGAACATGAAGCATGAAGACTTTTGTTTTCGTTGTTTCATTTTCTCTTTCTTGAGTCATAGGAAACACCGTACTGTTAAAGGGGGTCGAGGAAATACAAAGGAAAAATTTTCATGTGATGCTCAACTCAAATCCTACACCTACCAATCCCTTCGAGTGAAGCCATTGGAAATCTCATATAGTTCAGTCAATTTCTTCAATGACAAAGACGAAGTTCTTCTGGTCTCTGAGGAATTTGTTCTGACTGAGGAGTTAGGAATTCGCCAGTGCGGATTGCCTACATAGTGAGGAACATGATAGCCCTGAGGAATTTGATACTCAAAATTCCGACCGTTGTTGTGCTATGCGCCAGCTATCCCAAAATATCTACCCACCTAACGGTCATATCATTGAAGGGCATTTATGTCTTATCATGTCGGGCTACTCCCTAGGCTATAAATAGCCGCCCCCTACAACCACTAGCTAGTTGGCTGCTCTGAGAGAAACTGACACTTGTCATTTGAGAGCATCCCATCCTTCGAGGACTTTGAGTGAAAATCATCAAGTGAGGAAAACCCAAACCCAAACACCTACAAACCCCAAGTGATTGAGCATCACTGAAGAGATTGATCCTGCATGGATCCGACGCTTGTTACCTTTGAAGACTGTGCATCTTCCAGGCGGTTAGGCGTTATGGTCTAGAGCATCCAAGAGGAAACTGTGGATCGCCGAGTGACCGAGTCTGTGAAGGTTTGGAAGTCACCTGAAGACTTACCACGAGTGATTGGGCGAGGTCTGTGTGACCTTATCTCAAGGGGAATACGGTGAGGACTGAGTGTTCTGGACTGCATGTTCAGAACTGGGTGTCCGGGACTGTGTGCCCTCAGGTTTAAATACCTAGCCGCCCTAACCAGACGTACAACTGTCGCAGCAGTTGGAACTAGTCTACCAAATCATTGTATTCACCAAGCTACCTAGTTCCATTTCCTCAACCCTTTCATTTCCTCATTTCTGTGTTGTGAGCTTGTTCATATCTATTTAAAGACTTTGACTAAAGACTTTCTCAATTTCCTCAGTTCAATTTCTTCAGTCTGCTTGTCTTCATCCTGTGTTATCCTGTGTTATCTTGTGTTTACGCTTTCTATACTCTGTGCCTGTTTTTCATTTCATCATGAATACCATGCTCATGTTCTGTTATGTTTACTTCTGAGTACTTATTCCGCTACAACTAGTTCTTCACTCAGGAATTTCCTCACCCTAAAATTCCTCAGTGAAGAATTCATAAAAATCGCCTATTCACCCCCCTCTAGTCGATATAACGCACTTTCAATTGGTATCAGAGCAAGGTACTCCCTTGTTCTGTGTGATTTTGGTTTAACCGCCTGGAGTTTTAGTTATGTCGACCGCAGGTATGATCAAGGTTTCTGCTGGGTGTCCTACCTTTGATGGGACGGACTACCCCTACTGGAAGAATAAGATGCGCATGCATCTTGAGGCAATTGATAACGATATTTGGTACGTTGTGGAGAATGGTGTTCCCTCTGTCACTCCCACCATCAACGCTGCTGATGTGAAGAGATTCAAGCAACTCGACTCTCAAGCGAAGAATATCATATGTGGCCATCTGAGCAAAGGGCAGTATGGCAGATTGAGTGCTTTGGAGACGGCTAAGCTTATCTGGGACAGGCTGTCCAAGGTCAATGAGGGAGTCTCAACACAGCGTGACTCTCGAGTTGACGTTCCTCGAAATCTCTTCAACTGCTTCAAAAGACTCGACAATTAAAATGTTCAGCAGGCCTTCGATCGCCTCACTAACATCTCAAATGAGCTTCAAGCACTTGGTGCCGCTGATATCACCGACCATGAGGTGGTGACGAAATTGCTGAGATCGCTTGATTCCTCATTTGATACCTTGGCATTGATGATATAAGAACATGGAGACTACAAGTCACTTGATCCCACCGATATCCTCGAGAGACTAAACACTCATGAGTTCCAGCTTGCTGAGAAGAGATATCTCTATGGACCAAGCTATGGTAAATCACGGGCTCTAAAGGCCAAGGCAGTGTCTGAATCTGATGGTGAAGATTCTAATAGCAGCCTTGGTGACCCTTGAAGAACCGAGCTAGGAGCTAGCTATGCTCGTAAGGAAATTCCAAAAGTTCTCAAGACGTGTTCGCTTTGGTAAATCCTCAAGAAGTGGTGACTTGAGAACAGATTCCTCATCCCATGATTACAAGAAGAGACTCTGCCACAAATGCAAGAAGCCTGGACACTACATTCAAGATTGTCCTCAGTGGGAAAAGGGATCAAAGAAGAAGAAGTACAAGGATTACAGTTCTGATGATTCAAAGAAGAAGAAGAAATCTTCAAAGTCCTCGTCATCAAAACCTTCAAGGTCCTCATCTCACAAGAAGAGCAGCTCCAAGAAGGCTCGGGCATTCATTGGTAAGGAAATGGACTCTCAGGCTGAATCTGAGGAAAATAAGGAAGAGGAGGAATCTGAGGAGTCAGACTCTGGTGTGGCGAGCCTAGACCTTGCTACCGCGTTCGTCAGCAAGTCCATCTTCAACTCTGAAGAAAAGGACCTCCCCAACACTACTGATGACGGCGATGAGGACTACGCTCCCACCTATTGCTTCATGGCAAAAGGCTCAAAGGATGATCAACCCAAAGCCACTAAGTGGGTCCTCGATAGTGGATGTACAAATCACATGACTGGTGACAGGAGCTTATTGATGGACACTGCTTTATCTCCATCACATCTGAAGCATATCACCTACGCTGACAAAGGCAAAAGCAAGGTATTGGGTCTAGGTAAGGTTGCAATCTCAAAGGATCGACACATGGACAAAGTCATGCTTGTCGAGTCCTTAGGGTTCAACCTCATGTTTGTCTCAATGCTTTGTGATCTTGATATGGTTGTTGTATTTGGCAAGTATCATTGTGTTGTGATCATGGAAGCTGACAATTGCAAAGTCTTTGAAGGCTTTAGGAGAGGAGATTTGTATATTGTTGACTTCTCTACAGGACCACAACCTGCTACATGTCTACTTGCAAAAGCTTCAGAAGGCTGGCTATGGCATCGATGACTTGGTCATGCTGGCATGAGGAATCTGCACACGCTCGAGAAGAAGAAGCATGTCATTGGCATCGAGGGTGTCAAATTCCTCAAGGACCATTTGTGTGGAGCCTGTGAAGCTGGAAAGATGACCAAGGCCAAGCATCCAGCAAAGACTATCATGATAACTACTCGACCATTTGAATTGCTTCACATGGATCTCTTTGGCCCTACTCACTATGCCACATTTACTAATGCTGCATCCTTATATGGCTTTGTCATTGTTGATGATTATTCTCGATATACATGGGTCCATATCATCACTTACAAAACTGAAGTGCAGGAAGTCTTCAAACGATTTTCATCGAGGTCTTCAACCAACTTTGGTGTGAAGATCAAGCACATCAGAAGTGATAATGGAACTGAGTTCAAGAACACTGGTCTTGATGACTATCTTGATAAACTTGGTATTACTCATGAGTTATCTGCTCCTTATACTCCTCAGCAAAATGGCATCGTGGAGCGCAAGAACATGACTCTTGTTGAGATGGCTCACGCTATGCTTGATGAGTACAAGACGCCTCCTCGCTTTTGGCCTGAGGCAATTGATACTGCGTGCCACATCATCAACAGGGTATATCTTCACAAATTCTTCAGGAAGACTGCATATGAACTCCTCACCGACAAGAAACCCAATGTGAGTTATTTCAAAGTCTTCGGTGAAAAATGTTGGATTAGAGATCCTCATCACAATTCTAAATTTGCACCTAAAGCACATGAAGGTTTTATGCTCAATTATGGTAAGGACTCGCACACCTATAGAGTATTCAACACCTGTCATCACAAGGTTGTTGAAACTGTAGATGTGCGGTTCGATGAAACTAATGGCTCGCAACGAGAGCACCTACCTCCTGTGACAGATGAAATACATCCTGAGGAATCTATTAAGTTCAAGGCTATTGAGGATGTCACTCCTACTGAAGAATCTGCTGAAGAAGTCATTCCAGAACATGAAGAACGTCATGCTGATGCACCTGAGGAAAATGGTGCTGAAGAAAATGTTGATCAAATTCCTCAACGACAACCCACTCATCCTCGCGTTGCAAATGAAGTGCAAATTGAGAAAATCATCAGCGACATCAACATTCCAGGTCCTCTCACACGCTCAAGAACTTCACATTTATCTAACTTTTGTGGGCATTTTGCTTTCGTCTCTATCATAGAGCCCACTAAGGTAGATGAAGCATTTCTGGAGCCTGAGTGGATTCAAGCTATGCAAGAGGAATTACATCAATTCGAGCTCAACAACATCTGGGAACTGGTTAAACGTCCAGATCCTCGCAAGCACAATATCATCGGCACAAAGTGGATCTACCACAACAAGCAAGATGAAAATGGCCTTGTGGTGAGGAATAAGGCACGGCTTGTAGCTCAAGGCTACACACAGGTTGAAGAAATTGATTTCAATGAAACTTTTGAACCTGTTGCTAGACTTGAAGCTATTCGCATATTACTTGCTTATACTAACCATCATGATATCATCTTATATCAAATGGATGTGAAAAGTGCATTCCTCAATGGTAAGCTTGAGGAAGAAGTATATGTTGCTCAACCCCCAGGTTTTGAAGATCCAAAACATCCTGACAAAGTATTCAGACTTAATAAGGCCCTCTATGGCCTCAAGCAGGCCCCACGGGTGTGGTATGATACTTTGATGTAATTCCTCATGGAGAAAGGCTTCAAACCCAGTTCACTTGACCCAACTCTTTTCACTAAATCTTATTATGGTGAATTCTTTGTGTGCCAAATTTATGTTGATGATATCATTTTCGGCTGTACTGACCAACATTACAGTGATGAATTTGCCTATACGATGAGTGAAGAATATAAGATGTCTATGATGGGAGAATTGAAATTCTTCTTAGGTCTTCAGATTCGGCAACAGCGCAATGGCATATTCATATCTCAGGAGAAATACCTCAAGGATGTACTGAGGAAATTCGGCATGCAAGATTGCAAAGGAGTCAAAATCCCAATGCCCACAAATGGCCATATATGCACTAATGAAAATGGTATTGACTTCGATCAAAAGGTATACCGCTCCATGATTGGTTCTTTATTGTAATTATGTGCATCTAGGCCAGATATTATGCTTAGTGTTTGCATGTGTGCCCGATTTCAAGCTACACCGAAGGAATCGCACCATAAGGCTGTGAAGCATATTCTTCGATATCTAGCTCACACACCAACACTTGGATTATGGTACCCCAAGGGCTCGGCTTTTGATCTCATCGGATATTTAGACTCTGACTATGCTGGTGATCGTGTGGAGCACAAGTCAACATCTAGTACATGTCATTTCCTCGGACGATCTTTGGTCTGTTTGTCCTCGAAGAAACAGAACTGCGTATCACTGTCTACTGCTGAAGCTGAGTACATTGCTGCTAGTTCTTGCTGTGCTCAACTGCTATGGATGAAGCAAACACTCAAGGACTACGGTGTCAACATGAATAATGTGCCACTCTATTGTGACAATGAGAGTGCCATCAAGATTGCTCATAACCCAGTTCAGCACTCGAAGACAAAGCACATTCAGATTCGTCATCATTTTCTTTGTGATCATGTGTTGAAGGGCGGCATCTCTATTGAGCATGTGAAGACTGAAGAACAGCTAGCCGATATCTTCACTAAGCCCTTGGATGAGAAGAGATTTAGCAAGTTGCAGTGTGAGCTAAATATCCTAGAATCTTCGAATGTTCTTTGAAAAGGACACTCATCCTAACACTTATGCAAAATTGATGACTTAGATGTGCAACACATGAAGAAACGTTTTTCTTCAATCAATGAAGAATAACACTCTAAGTGTGAAGAAATTAACGAAGAATTTGATTCTCAGAACCCTACGACAATTATACGCGGTGTCTGAAATCATCATTCTTATACGGTGGGTCACGCCACCACAAAATGTTGAAAATCTTCAATTGAGTTTTTCCTCAGTTTTTTGAAATTCCTCAGTTGTTTTTCACCTTGCTTTGTCTTCACCATTTCCGTTGTTTTTCTTCATTGGCTATATATATGTGTGAGTTTATGTCCTCTACAACATTCACTTATTGCTATTTCTTCAAGTTGCTTGTTCTGCTAAGTGAATGTGATCGGACCCTTCCCCCTCTATGCTTAACTCAACCCAGTCTATTCACAAATTCTTCATGTGCGTTCTATTTGAAACTCGTTCAAAATCTTCACTGTGTCCTTGTCAGCTGAAGACATTGTGAACGGAACTTTAAAACCTATCTTATCTAAATTTTCGGCTTCGCCGCTCAAACCTTTCCACATTCTATGCGATGTTTATTTATTCACCCACGATCTTGCACGATCGTCACCTCTCTATACGTGGGTGACACATGTCAAGCGAATGAGAAGGGTCAAGGGCACGTTCGTCCAATTTCTTCGGGCGAACAGTTTTTCATCGTGGCTATAAATACCCCTTCCCTTCCTCACTTCACTTTTACTCTGCTCGTTCTCACTCCCTCGCTCGAGCTTCTCAAATCCTAGCGCCGTCGCTACTTCATCGTCGCCGGTGAGGAAGAGCTTCACTGCCTCGACCTCGTCGTCGTCGTACTCTCGCCGGCTGCGGATTTCTTCACTCCACCACCACCGTAGCTGTCTTCCTCTGCCAAGTTAGGGCGTGGAAGATCTGAAGTGACGAACTTCACTTCTACACCTCCCAGTTCGTCGTGTTCTTCGTCCAGGATAATTAAAAGTTACTTTTATTGCCCTCTTTGATTCAAATGTTAACTACAAAATCTTCAAAGGTGTTTATTCTTCAAATTCTTCACAAACTAAACACCTCACATGTCATATGTTCTTGATTCGTTTCTCTAAGAAACAATTTTTCTTCAAGATTCCTCAATTGTGTGGATCTTCGATCTATACAACTCTGGAACCTAAGACAAAGAACGCTTAGTGAAATTCTTCAAGACCCATCTGGTCAAATTCCTCAAACTTGTTCTTTTTAAAAAACCTTCTGAGAACACATATGACCTCTCCAAATTCCTCGCAACTATACTCTGTTCACAGGTACACATGTCCGCTGCTGAATCACTAGGTTCTCATCAACTTAACTCATTTGCAGCGTTCCTCGAAGAAAAGTTGCATACATCTTCAGAGAATTCAGTTGTTCATATTCCTCTCCTGAAGAAAATGGCTGATGGTAAGAAGCCATAGAAGGGAGGAAAGAGGTCTGAGGTCAATACTGCTTTTGAGATCCCTGGTGACATATACAAGGATTATTGCACTCCTGATGAGGCCACCCATGGAAAGGAAACCAAGAATGAGCGCAAAGTGCGCATCCAAAGGATAGAGAGGAGATGGGCATGGGAATGGAGAGAGTACAGGTATGTCACTCCAAAATACATGAAGAAATTCGCTCTTCACCCTCCTTGCCCAAGACCTCCATTGGCACCTGGCCAAATAGCTGATCGCACCAGCCCCAAGCGTGGTGAGGATTATCTTGATGAATGGGCCAAACGCCAGGCCAAATTGGCCAGACAAGCAAGAGAAGCAGTGAGGAAATTTAATGAAGACTCTACTGCTCCTGCCACTGCCGAGGCCTCTGCAAGTAAGCCCAAGAAGGCAATGCCAAAGAAGTCGGCTCATAAGTCGAGTGCTTCACCCTCAATGCCCTCACGGCAAACTCCTCAAGTTGCTCCAACTCCTCAAAATTCCTCAGCTGCTCCGACCAAATCCTCAGCACCTGTGCATCTCGCCACGTGCCAAAGGACAACAGGCATCTCTATTGCCTCAGGAGCTTCTGCTAGTTCCTCAGCTGCACCAAATTCCTCAACAGGCCCCTCTCTGCTGAAGAAAAAGGACACTACTGGACGAGGTTGTCGCCCAAGTCCTCACAAGAGGCAAGTCGCCTTCCAAGAGCCGTCTGATGAAGACAAAGCTGATGATGACGAACTTGCCGAAATCATCAGAGACAGACAAGTCAGGGCCGCTAGAGCCAAAGGCACAAGTGTGCCTCTGATTTTGGATCCAAAGTTGATCCTTGATTACATTGATCTCTGGCACAAGGACCCCAACACTCCCATGCCTGATTTCAAGTTGACTCCTGGCCAAAGTCATATGTTGACTCACTTCATTCAGGAAGAGAAATGGAAATTTGAAAAGGCCAGGCAGATCAAGAAAGCGCAGTACAAAAAGGAGTGCTTCCTGAAGAAAAACGTTGTCTCTATGACAACTGAAGAACTTGTCACTATTCAATCTGAGATCAAGAAACTCAGTGATGAATTTGACGCATATCATGCTAATTGGCTGGGAGCCAAGGTTCGTTTTGTGAGACTTGCTGACAACTTCACCTCCACTGTTGCTCCCCAATCGCAACAAGAAATTCCTCAGGATGCGGCATCTCCTCAGCCTACTGAAGAAAATGCCAGCACCACTGATGACACTCAGGCTGCTGAAGAAAATGCTAATTCTAGGGCCGATGACTGCATTCCATCCACTGAAGAAATTGCTAGGGCAACCACTAGTGTTGTTCCTTTTGATGAAGAATACGTGATCCCAAGCGGATCAGATGATGACATTCCTTCTGCTGCTTCATCAGAACAGTTGGATGAAGAAATTGAAGTGGATGAAATCCCTTCAACCCCACTTATCTCATCGCCCATGCCTCAGTTCTCTACTGAAGAGGCCGGCATTGAAGAAATGGATGAAGAAGAAGATGTGGACATTGGAAGCACTACTCCAGTGATGAATGATGACTTTTGGGAAAGTCAGCACCCCAATTCTCCTCTGTTCACACCTCTTCAAAAAATTCCTCAGTCCCCTGTAGCTACTGAAGTACAAATGGGATCTGAAGAACCACATGCAACCCCATCTGTTCATGAAGAAATTCCAGCCACTAGTGCTGAAGAAAATGTAAATGAAGAATTGAAGTTCCAGGTTGCCACTGAAGAAGAACATGAAATTCCTCAGCCTGCGGAACCTGAGATCGAGATCCCTGAGGTTGTGATGCAATTGACTGACACTCCTCACCCCAATCCAAAGGATCCCTTCTCAAAGAAGCAAAAATTCAAGGCTGATGACTTCTTTGTAAAGCATGTATTCTTCACTGACTACAATCCTTATGACTCCGCTCGTCTAAGGAGGAAGCGTTTCTGGACAGCCAGGCAGGCCAACTTCTATTCTTCACTGCTTTTCAGTAAGGACAAAATATTCTACCATGAGCATATTCCTCACGTGGACATGAAATCATTGCCTTGTTTCTCTCCTGTTCTCGGTGTGCTTCATGATCCAGGCCTCCTCAATTTTTGCTCTAACATTGTTGATTGGAATGAAGAGCTTATTCTTCAGTTCTATGCGACACTGCACATCACAGGTGATCCTGACGATATCAACACCTGGGTCTTGGACTGGATGACCGATAACACTCATTATAAGGCACCGGCCTCTGAATTACTTCACGCCCTGCCCATCAGTCCACCCAGTGAAGGAGCTCGCTGCCTGTACCAAGAACCTGAACTCACTGCTCATTACATGCAAGTTCTAATGAAACCTCTAAAGACCGGTCAAGCCCCACGGACCAAATTCCTCGTGAAGGACTTACTCTATGTGCCCAGAACAGTCTATCGCATTCTGACAAGGACAATGAGTCCTATCAAAGGCCACGACTCATCTGATGAGGAAATAGTTGGCATCATGAAGAATCTGCTATTCAACATCATTCATAGCATTCGTGTCAATTACTATGATTTCTTCATGAGGACTCTGGCAAATGTTGCACTCTCTCCGTTTGAGTTGAAGCCTTATGCTCCTTGGATTATGAGATTCCTCAAAACAAGGTCTTCACTCAACTACAAGGCTGATTTTCAGAATCACCTCAGCTACCTGCCCCCGATTGAAGTCCTCAAGCAGACTTTTACCTCAACTAATGAAAAAGGGAAGGCACCTATTCTCATTGATGAAGGCATTCATCCATTGGATGGTCAGTTTCACAAAGCTGCATCTTATTCCACCAATGATGACTCTGCCACTCATGACTCTGCTGCAAATGCACCCAAGTCTACTCCTCAAGCCACAGCTCCAAGAGTGATGACTGACCGTGAGCTGCTTCTTAGTCTTCACAAGAAGGTGGATCGCAACAATAAATGGGTTAAGCGTCAGTTTGGTTCAATTCTTCACAACATGACTGCTACACATAATGCAGTGAAGAAAAACCATTACTACCTCCATGAAGTTTTCGGTCGCACCTGGGCTGTCTTATCACATCTGTATGGTGAAGAAGATCTGAAGCAAATGGGTCTCAAGGAGAACTTTGACTGGTCTACACCTCCACCGAAGAAATTCAAGAAGGTCAAAGTTCCTAACTTGGTGGCCAGCTCATATTCTTCATCCCGTGACACCGACGAGTATGAAGACTTGGACGACACTGCGACAGGCCGTACAACGACAAACGACCCCAACAACGTTGGCGCTCCTCCATGAACTTGATATTCTTCAGGGGCGTTAGTCCTCATTCTTCGACCCTTTTGGTCATTCGATGACAAAGAGGGAGAAATTTGAGTTAGTCTTCAAGCGGGTCTATCTTATATGGGCGTTTTTTGCTAAGTTACAACTCTTGTTCTTTTGATGACTTTGCTGGATCGAGTTGTAATCTTAAACTCTATGGTGGTCTGATACTTTTGCTGAGTTTTTCTGCATGCTTATTCCTCATTAATGTTAATGCACGCATGCTGAATTACATCAGTCACCATATTTCATCATGCATTTCAAATTCTTCATATTATATGTTAAATGCGTGTATGAATTACAAGATATAGGGGGAGATCTCCATGATTCTACTCTTCAGAGTGTGCATTACTTCAAAAGCAAATTCCTCACTATGCACATCTTCAGGGGGAGTTCTTCTATATCTTACAATCAAATTCCTCAATTTAAGTATTTACACTTCATATGTTTATTCCTGTTGAAAACTTAACCTATATTGTCATCAATCACCAAAAAGCGGGAGATTGTAAGTGCATCTAGTGCCCCTTAGTGATTTTGGTGTGTTGAAGACTTATAGGTTAAGGGACTGATGCGTTTGTGAGTGTACACAGGTCTATAAGCCTATGAGGAGTTTGATATTTACAGAGAAAGTCGACCCCTAAAAATGAAGTTCTTCGACTGAAGACTTTGAAATTCTGAAGACTTTCTGAAGACTTTGAAAGTGAAGAAATTGGTGTAATCCTGAAGACTTGGTATTCATTCGAGGAACATGAAGCATGAAGACTTTTGTTTTTGTTGTTTCATTTTCTCTTTCTTGAGTCATAGAAAACACCGTACTGTTAAAGGGGGTCGAGGAAATACAAAGGAAAAATTTTCATGTGATGCTCAACTCAAATCCTACACCTACCAATCCCTTCGAGTGAAGCCATTGGAAATCTCATACAGTTCAGTCAATTTCTTCAGTGACAGAGACGAAGTTCTTCTGGTCTCTGAGGAATTTGTTCTGACTGAGGAGTTAGGAATTCGCCAGTGCGGATTGCCTACATAGTGAGGAACATGATAGCCCTGAGGAATTTGATACTCAAAATTCCGACCGTTGCTGTGCTATGCGCCAGCTGTCCCAAAATATCTACCCACCTAACGGTCATATCATTGAAGGGCATTTATGTCTTATCCTGTCAGGCTGCTCCCTAGGCTATAAATAGCCGCCCCCTACAACCACTAGCTGGTTGGCTGCTCTGAGAGAAACTGACACTTGTCATTTGAGAGCATCCCATCCTCCGAGGACTTTGAGTGAAAATCATCAAGTGAGGAAAACCCAAACCCAAACACCTACAAACCCCAAGTGATTGAGCATCATTGAAGAGATTGATCATGCATGGATCCGACGCTTGTTACCTTTGAAGACTGTGCATCTTCCAGATGGTTAGGCGTCATGGTCTAGAGCATCCAAGGGGAAATTGTGGATCGCCGAGTGACCGAGTTTGTGAAGGTTTGGAAGTCACCTGAAGACTTACCACGAGTGATTGGGCGAGGTCTGTGTGACCTTAGCTCAAGGGGAATACGGTGAGGACTGAGTGTCCTCAGGTTTAAATACCTAGCCGCCCTAACGAGACGTACAACTGTCACAACAGTTGTAACTGGTCTATCAAATCATTGTCTTCACCAAGCTACCTGGTTCCATTTCCTCAACCCTTTCATTTCCCCATTTCTGTGTTGTGAGCTTGTTCATATCTGTTTGAAGACTTTGACTGAAGACTTTCTCAATTTCCTCAGTTCAATTTCTTTAGTCTGCTTGTCTTCATCCTGTGTTATCCCGTGTTATCATGTGTTTACGCTTTCTGTACTTTGTGCCTGTTTTTCATTTCATCATGAAGACCATGCTCATGTTCTATTATGTTTACTTCTGAGTACTTATTCCGCTGCAACTAGTTCTTCACTCAGGAATTTCCTCACCCTTAAATTCCTCAGTGAAGAATTCATAAAAACCGCCTATTCACCCCCCCTCTAGTCGATATAACGCACTTTCAGGAACGGTGGAGCTTCCATCATCAATCGCTTTTGACATGATAATACCATTACTAAGACACATCAATTGGACTCCAATACCAATTGATGGAACATATATCAATCTATTCTCCTTCACCACATACAGTAATGGGCTTAACTCTAGAACTTCACATAGTAGAATTTTTTTTGGTGCCGCAAGAATTGCAGCATTTTCATTGCTTTATATAGGTAGACACCAACACCCAACACGACACATGACCAAACCCAACATGACACCACCCAGAGTACAACTCGTTGGTTTAAATCGACTTCTATCTTGTAACAACTCACATAGCTCGATGACTTGCCTTAAAGATCGATGACAGCCAAACACCACAACAAAATTCACGCATTTAAAGGTAACCTAACTTACTCTCTTGGATTCTCGCCATCCCTAATAATCCTTGCCAAAATGAGCAAACTCTAGCCTTCGCGTACACCTTCCCTGGTCGGCAGAAGTAGCCCTGCTTCGGCGCACAGTGCGAGTCCGCGGAGCATATACATAGTCCTTCGATGACACAATACTCCTTGTTAATATTGGGACTCCCATTGATGCCGGGCACCTAGTCGCCCCACTCACTTGAGAAGAGTCAGTCAGGGTCGTACCTGTCGTTCACCATCAGGAACTCGTGGGCTTTTGGGTACTTTGGGATGGCACCGTCGAAAGCGATGTTGCGGTTCTTGCCCCAGTGCGACAGGGCATCGTACTTGCGCAACGCCATCTGCTCGATCTCATCCACCACGTCGGCGTGCACACGTGGCATCCCGTCGGCATGGCTACGGTAGTAGATGATGTCGATGGCGATCGAGTCCTCGGCCTTGCCGAGGTAGGCGGAGGATGCCTTGATGTAGCGGAAGGCCACACCTATCCTAGGGTCGAGACCAGCACAAAACACGGCAGGGTTGAGATCCCGAAGGCGCCGCATGTCGACGATGAACGTCGGCGCCTTGGAGAGAGTGACGCTGAAGCCGGAGTTGTCGTTGAAAGAACCTGGGATGTGCGGGTCCCAGTCGCAGGCGGAGCGGAGACCGTCCTCCGGGCTGTCGGCTCATGTGTCGGATGCTTGGGTGCGGTCCTGGTACCCCACCACCGGGTACCCCATGAAGGAGACGCCATCGTTGGTGAAGCCGTAGGCCAGCCTCGGTCATGTCTGCATGATTCCCGAACTCGTAGGGTCTACACACTTAAGGTTCGATGATGCTAGGGTTATAGGGAAAGTTTGTACGTGGTTACGAATGTTGTTCGGAGTCCCGTATGAAATCCTGGACGTAACGAGGAGTTCCGGAATGGTCCGGAGACAAATATTTATATATGGAAAGTCCTTATTCGGTCGCCGAAAGTGTTCAGGGGTTTATCGGTATTGTACCGGGACCACCGAAAGGGTTTCGGGGGTCCACCGGGAGGGTCCACCTGCCCCGGAGGGCCCTATGGGCTGAATATATATGGAGGGGGAACCAGCCCCTAGATGGGCTGGGCGCCAAACCCCCTAGGGCCCATGCGCCTAGGGTTTGGGGGAACCCTAAAGGGGGCGCCCCCCTTGGCTTGGGGGGCAAGCCTCCCCCTTGGCCGCCGCCCCCCCCCCTCTAGATCCATCTGGAGGGGGCCGGACCCTCTCTCCCTTGCCCCTATAAATAGAGGGGAGGTGGGAGGGCAGCCGCACCACATCCAAGGCGCAGCCCTCCTCCTCCTCCCGCGACGCTTGGCGAAGCCCTGCCGGAGTACCACGCTGCTCCAACACCACCATGCCGTCGTGCTACTGCTGGACGGAGTCTTCCCCAACCTCTCCCTCTCTCCTTGCTGGATCAAGGCGTGGGAGACGTCACCGGGCTGCACGTGTGTTGAACGCGGAGGCGCCGTTGTTCGGTGCTTGGATCGGAATCTACCGCGATCTGAATCGCCACGAGTACGGCTCCCTCATCCGCGTTCTTGTAATGCTTCCGTGTCGCGATCTTCAAGGGTATGAAGATGCACTCCCTCTCTTTCTTTCTCGTTGCTAGTTTCTCCATAGATTGATCTTGGTGATCCGTAAAAAAATTTAAATTTCTGCAACGATCCCCAACATTGCCGAATGTAATACTAACCTTTACCGAGTGTAACACTAGGCAAACTAGGAATTTGCCAATTGTTATATGTCGTCAAGTGTATTTTCCAACGCACTCGGCAAAGTTTGTTGAGTGCCCGAGAAAATACACTCGTCAAACAAGAAAATTCTGGTAGTGTACCATACATTGCTAGCCATGCTCTTCTTGCTCTTGTTGTGGAGGTGTACTTTTTCTTTGATGTGGCTCGCCATCTCGGTGTCATGCGCACATCTATCATCATTGTCCATCAGGGTACATGTTTTAATCATCAGGATTAGCTCCTCACCATACCTCTGTACAGGCACATTTTGTTTGGACAGGTTACGACAATCAAATTTGAAAGTGTTTGAGGAGATTGCAATTGGGATAGTGAGTTTTCTTCCTATTGAACTTCTGCTTGGGCTTCTCCACATTTGGCTATGGGTTCATCCTACCTTGCTCATGCAAGGAGCACTGGCTCTTCTCCTTCCTAGATCCACTACCAGACACATCATCTGAGTTCTCCCCCTAGCGCTCAAGGCCAATCACTAAGCATGTGTTAGCATCAAGTGCTCATCTTCCATGGTATCACTGAAGTTTAAATTTAACCTTTCATCCTACATCTTGTATCGCTTGATGAGATCCTCAATTGTGAGCGAGTGTCTTCACACCGATGCATTGCTCAATATTAGACATGATTACGTATAACATGGAGAGGCGGCACGAAGGAAACGACATACAACCAAAGTATCATCAATTTTCTCGTTGAGTTAATGATCATGGTAATCTCGATGTGAAGTTGACCACAAACTTGTTACCTTCCATCCTCGAGGTCTTTTACTTCCTATGCAATGCTTGTTGGTTCGCTTGGCGATCACGATCACTGATGACTTTGATGATATCCCACATATCTTTTCATAGTTTCCTTTGTAGTGAAATGATGCATCTTTATTTTATCACCACTGGGATTGTTTCGTGGCACTCAAAGGTTGTCTTCTTCTTCAACATCCACATGTTTTAGTCATTATGCTCCAATACGAGGGTATTACCACGTGGGCGGGGGGGGGGGGGGGGGGGGGGGGGGGGTGCGCAAATTCGGAGGATCGACAGAGCTTCCATCATCTGTCGCTTTTGACATGATAATAACATTACTAAGACACATCAATCGAGCTCCAATACCAATTGATTTTTTAACACTGTACAGACACAAGCACTCGTATAAACGCGCATAAACTCATCTCTATAAACACACACGCACACCCTATCTCTATGAGCACCTCCGAGAGATTAAACCGCCATAACATCTTGAGATTTTACGAAGTCACCGTAGGCACCTCGTAGTTGACGGGGCGTCTCCTCCCACTGAAAACGTATCGTCAAAAATCCTGAAATAAATTCATGATAAATGCGAGTATCAGGACTTGAACCCTAGTGTACTAAAGATACCACTATCCACCTAACCATCCAAACCACATGTTGGTTCACAAAATGATCCAATAACAATTGATGGAATATATACCAATCTACTCGCCTTCACGACATACAGTAATGGGTTTAACTCTAGAACTTCACATAGTAGACCTCTTCCAATGCAAAGGTGCTTAGATGAGGTGCTAAGTGCATTAAATACCTTAGCAACTCAACTCCCCAATGCATAGGTGCTTAGCTTGTTGTTGCTAAGCACACATTGTTTAATGAGTTAGCACCTAAAGTCTTTCATGTATTGGTCAAATTGTTTCATTTAAGTGGTTTGCCTAGGTTTTTGCGCTTAGCATTGGTTCTTTCTGGAGTCACCAAAGTACTCTCTCTCCTTCTTAAATGTAGTGCCATATCATTTTTTTGCTTATGTGGCATGCTTAGCACCTGTCCACGGTGGAGCATTGGGAGGGGCCGTAGAAAAACATTTGGTGCCGCAATAATTGCAGCGTTTTCGAGCGTTTTCATTGCTTTATATACGTAGACACCAACACACACGTCATATGACCAAACCCAACACGACACCACCCAGAGCACAACTCGCTGGTTTAACTCGACTTCTATCTCGTAACAACTCACATAACTCGATGACTCGCCTTAAAGATCGACGATAACACCGCAACAAAATTCACGCATTTATAAGTAACCTAACTTACTCTCTTGTATTCTCGCCATCCCTAATCATCCTTGCCAAATGAACAAACTCTAGCCTTCGCGTACACCTTCCCTGGTCGGCAGAAGTAGCCCTGCTCCGGCGCGCAGTGCGAGTCCTCGGAGCAGACGCAGTTTCCTTCGATGGCACAATGCTCCTTCATGATATTGGGACTCCCATTAACGCCGAGCACCTGGTCGCTCCACTCGCTTGAGAAGAGTCCGTCAGGGTCGTACCTGTCCTTCACCATCAGGAACTCGTGGGCTTTTGGGTACTTTGAGATGGCACCGTCGAAAGCGATGTTGCGGTTTTTGCCCCAGTGCGGCAGGGCACCGTACTTGTGTAGTGCCATCTGCTCGATCTCGTCCACCACGTCGGCGTGCACGCGTGGCATCCCGTCGGCGTGGCTACGGTAGTAGATGATGTCGATGGCGATCGAGTCCTCGGCCTTGCCGAGGTAGGCGGAGGATGCCTTGATGTAGCGGAAGGCCACGCCTATCCTAGGGTCGACGCCAGCACAAAACACGGCAGGGTTGAGATCCCGGAGGCGCTGCATGTCGACGATGAACGCCGGCGCCTTGGAGAGGGCGACGCTAAAGCCGGAGTTGTCGTTGAAAGAACCTGGGATGCGCGGGTCCCAGCCGCAGGCGGAGCGGAGGCCGTCCTCCGGGCTGTCTGCGCATGTGCCGGACGCCTGGATGCGGTTCTGGTACCCCACCACCGGGTACCCCGTGAAGGAGACGCCGTCGTTGGTGAAGCCGTAGGCCAGCCTCTCCAGCGTGTCCGCCTGCAGCCGCGCCGCCGCGCACCGGGCGGTGTCGGTGCCGTTCTCCTGCAGCAGCTCCTCGGCGGCTCTTGCAGCGATGGTCGCCCGGGTGGGATTGGCGCGGAAAAGGAGCATGTCGTTGAGGCCGTCGCCCGGCGTGGAGACGTCGACGCGGTCGTCCTGGCGGTAGACGACCTTGCCCTGCTGCGGCAGCCATAGCATGTCGGCGAACTCGTGGAGGCGGCCCCACGTGGCCACCTGGTCCGCGAAGTCTGAGTCGTCCCGCTTCACGAACGTCACCGACCGCTTGAACAGCGGCTGCAAGGCCAGAGTTACCTGAGAGATGACGCCCAGGACGCCAATGGAGACCTTGGTGGCGTCCAGGTCCGGGTGATGGGCGCCAAGCTCCCTCACCACGGCGAACCCCCGGCCGGCCGGCGCCGGCGTCACGATCCTCAGCCCGACCACGTACTCGTGAACAGCGCCTCCCTTGCCCCACAGCGAGCTCCCGTGCGCGCCCGTCGCCAGGAGCCCGCCGATGGTCAGGCCGGACCAGTACGGTGAATGCGGCAACGACAGGCCCTCGGCGGCGGCGGCCTCGATGAGGTCCCGGAGTAGCATGCCGCTCTCCACCGTCATGAGCCGCTTCTCGGCATCGACGCGCACCGTCCGGTTCAGCCGCGCGGTGCTTATGATCGTGCCGTCGCGGCCGCCGGGGCACGCGAGCTTGGGGATGCTGTGCGAGTGCTTGGTGGCCACTTTCACCTTCCGTTTCGCGGACGCCACGGCCGCCACGGCCGCGACGAGCTCTTGCTCGGTCCGCGGGTAGGTGACGTTGGCCGCGGGGCAGAGGAAGAAGCCGTACGTGTTGGTGATGGTGCAGTTGGACGTGCCGTGCGTGCACACCACCGGGTCCGGCGGAGGGCTGCAGCCAGCGAGCTGGAGGAGGATCCCTAGCCCTAGGAGGGCGACCGGGAGCAAGCTTCCCATTCTTCTTGCTTGTCCTTGCGACATGGTTGGGCCGGCCGGGCACTGAATGAGTACCTCGATGTAGTACTTGTTTGTAGCCAGTAGAGAAGCTACTCCTTAAATAGGTCTAAGGTTAAGGTCACATCATGGTGCATTCCTCATACTATTTTGTTTAGGGGCGCTTGGGCATGTAGTTGTTTAACTGAGTATCGCGTTCCACCGAGGACTGTTCTAAAACGAACACGTCCAACACCGCGTGAGTGCGTTCAACAAGTCACCGGGAAGATCGAGCTTGCATTTTTTTCTTTCTCACATTTGCGCGCTGGTGTTCAAGCAACTGCAATTTAATTTCGATTTGGTTGATTCCATGGCAGCAGCGACCAGTCAAGCCGGGACGACATGTTACGATGCATGCGTGGAGTTAGTTGAGCTAGTGGCGTGAGTTAGTGCATGGAGTCGTGCTGTTAGTGGCCTAGTGATATGGCCAGGTGTGTGTGTGTGTGTGTGTGTGTGTGTGTGTGCAGTGGCGAATCTACCGGGGGGCTTTAACAGGCTTAACCCCCCCCCCCCCCCTCCAGCTTTGCAAAATAGTTTTTACTACCAGTTTAAAAGCCCAATTCAGTCATTTGTCAGTCCAAAACAACATATATTCACATGACATAGGCAGTCCAGCCTACCCTCCATTTTCTCTGTAGATTCGACACTGTGTGTGTGTGTTTTATGTGTGTGTGTGTGTTTAAGAGATGTATGCATATTTGCTTTGAGCTAAGAGAAATATAGAGAAAAAAAGGTCGGGCTGTGAGAGGCCGACACCAAAACACTTGTGTCTCCATTTTTCTTGAACGTGTTGTGAGAAGCAACGTGAGGTGGAAGAGGGGTTGAGAAAGTTAGGAACCGTTTGGTTGGTGCATGGGGCTGCCCTACCAAAACAAGGGCGAGCCAATTAATTGGCCCAGGAATCAGCCCGCCCTAGCTCGCCAAGGCAAAGGTGTGAAAAATGAACTGGCGACCAAATTTCTGCAGCGGCTGAAAAAGTTGGCTTTAATCCAAACGAATGCCCTGGTCGGTAGTCAACGCCAAACTTTTGGCATGGCAGCTCACGGGTCACGGCAGCGGCTGGCCGTGATTTCGCCGATCGTGGAGACGAGGCCTTATGCTATAGCGGGGGGGGGGGGGGGGGGGGGGGGGGGGACTAACTGTCGTGGATTTGTTCCATGGGACACCGAAACATGGGTGTTCCCTTTTCATTAAAGGATGGCTAAGTATTGATTAATTAGATTGTCTAATGCAGTGTTGTTATCTTTTGTGTTATCTTCTAATAAGCCATTTCCATCTTCTTGCGAGAAATAGAACACTCAAAGATACACCCACAATTAGACATAGATTATTATTCGAAGCATTGTACATAGCAAACCCCACAATTCCCGACACACTATGAGGCTTCAAATAGAGGGAGCTTAGTATCAGAATGAATAATTGCATCCCTGCCAAAAAGAAAAAAAGAATAAATAGATGCATAGAAGTGACAGATTTTAGAAACTATATGTTGCGGCTACTGTTATTTTGCCTTTACGTTTGCTGTTAGCAGGGCACAATGCTGCAGCTCTTTTGCACCAGGATGCATTTTATTTTGTTTTTTCTTCCATTATCGTCAATACTGCATGATTCGCGTCTAAGTTCCATCGGCCGGACTTGTCAACTACTTGTAGGTCTGCTGTCTTTGTCTAGGCGGCTGCAACTCAAGAATTTCAAACGAAAATAGAAATAAAAATTAGTCAACTCTCTCTTACCTTCTATAGCAGACACATATTTTCATCATAGTCAAATGATTGTGCCCGAAGGCTGTATGACTTGTTTTTTTGTTTTGTTTGGCAAAAGTGCTGACTTGTTGTTCCGTTGATGATTCAATCAATGTATGGAACGGGTTAGCAGACACATATTTTCTATCGTAGTCAAATCGATGTGGCGAATGATGCAATGACTTGTTCAGTGATCAATAG
Organism: Triticum urartu; assembly: GCF_003073215.2. NCBI lineage: Eukaryota > Viridiplantae > Streptophyta > Magnoliopsida > Poales > Poaceae > Triticum > Triticum urartu. The sequence continues at coordinate 603,250,351 of NC_053028.1, forward strand.
TACAAGGGAACGCCAGCAACTCCAATTTTTTTCAAACCAAATATGGTCTACACAGTACTATATGGGATGTACTCCCTCTGTAAAGAAATATAAAAGCGTTTAGATCACTATTTTAGTGATCTGCAAGGAATATGAGGAAATATCCAAAATATAGGGCAAACGTCCAAAACAATATATTTTATCAATGCATTTAAAAAATATATACTCCTCCAAAAAGAACGCCTTCATAAGAACTCAAAAAATAAAGAAAAATTAAAAAAAAATACAAGTTCAGTATTTTTTTAAATATGGATGAAACAATTATAATATGTTTTAAGAAGTTGAAATTGTTGTGAGATTGCGTGTGATTTTTTTTGAATTGGATTAAAATATGTCTAAAATAAATAAAATTGTGAAACATGATGAATTGAAATTAATTTCTTTGAAATAATTTAAATTTTGCTAAATGTATGTAAGATATTTTTAGAACTATATTAATTGAAATATGTTTGAAATGTTTCTGAAACTGATTTAAATATGGCTGATATTATTGTAATAAATTCAACAAGTTGAGATTGTTATGAAACTGCATGTGGAATATTTTTGAAATTCATAGATATAATTGAAATACGTTTGAAAAGTTGAAATTCTTGCGAAATTGTGTGTGGATTATTGTTGAAAGTGATTAGTATAAATAATTTTGTTTGATTTTGTATGAAGTGTGTGAAAACATAATCAGTTTTTTTTTGAAACAACTGAAAATGGTAGAATGTGACTAAATTATTGAAACTGGTTGAAATATGACTAGAATTACTGAAATATGTATGAATATATCTAAATTTTAATTATAAAAATATTTAAATGATGAAAATTCACCTTTGTTTTTCAATTTAACTATCAGAATGGAATTGAAATTATTTTAAAAACTGAACTAAAAATTCAAGAAAGTATACTACAATCCCTTTTGAAACTTTCATAAGAAATATTTTGAAAATTAAATTGAAATTTGAAATCATGGAACTATTTTGAATTTATTTAAATTACTATAAAAATATTTGATATCTTTGTTCTACCATATATACTGAAAATATAAATACAACTAACAAATACTTGGATACCCTCAAATTAGTTAGAAGGGGTCCACTATATAACAACCAATGCGGAGCTTCATTGAAGAGAAACTGAGCATGACCCGCTTAGTTTTGCCGCGACACAATAGGCGTGAGAGAAAAAAATTGTCTCGAGGGGAAGATAACATGACAGTGCTAGCCATTGGCCGACCAATAGCTAGCACCAATCAGTCATCTTAGACGCCGGAAGATTGTCCAACACTCAACCGCTCGATCGAAGCGTTTTGCTCGTCTTCACTCTTATCTTGCACATCTTCACGCACGCTAGCCGCCGAGAAAAAAAGGAACCCTACCCCATCTTGCGCGCCTTCGGTGCGCTCTTCCTCGTTCTTACACGACTTTTTTTTGTTTTGGGTTGTATTCTGCATTATTGAATACTAGGTTGTATTCTATGTTGCATCGATGTCTGTTTTGCTCAATGTTCCGTATTCATATTATGTACCTAGGTCGGGCCCTCAGGAGATTAGGGGCCCTATGCAACCGCCCATGTTGTGCATGCCGAGGGCCCGCCCTGGGTGGGGTGGGAGTGGCACAATTTTCTTTTGAGGGGATTGGCACTACTACAAAATTGAACATCATTGAATGACCAAATTACATTATCATTGACTAGTTTCTGGCCCGATAGTGCCTCGGGGTCAGTGATGATATGTTTGTTGGGGAATGCAGTAATTTCAAAAATTTCCTACGCACATGCAAGATCATGGTGATGCACAACAACGAGAGGGGAGAGTGTGTCCATGTACCCTCATAGACCGAAAGCGGAAGCGTTAGCACAACGCGGTTGATGTAGTCGTACGTCTTCACGATCCGACCGATCAAGTACCGAACGCACGGCACCTCCGAGTTCTGCACACGTTCAACTCGATGACGTCCCTCGAACTCCGATCCAGCCGAGTGTTGAGGGAGAATTTCGTCAGCACGATGGCGTGGTGACGATGATGATGTTCTACCGACGCAGGGTTTCGCCTAAGCACCGCTACGATATGATCGAGGTGGATTATGGTGGACGGGGGCACCGCACACGGCTAAGAGATCAAGAGATCAATTGTTGTGTCTATGGGATGCCCCCTGGCCACGTATATAAAGGAGTGGAGGAGGGGAGGGGCCGGCCCTCTCTATGGCGCGCCCTAGGGGAGTCCTACTCCCACCGGGAGTAGGATTCCCCCTTTCCTAGTAGAACTAGGATCCCTTCCAAGTAGTAGGAGTAGGAGAGAAGGAAAGGGAAGGGAAAAGGAGAAGGAAGGGGGCGCCCCCCCCCTCCCTAGTCCAATTCGGACCAGCCCATGGGGAGGGGTGCGGCCACCCTTTGAGGCCTTTCTCTCCTGCCCGTATGGCCCATTAAGGCCCAATACGAATTCCCGTAACTCCCCGATACTCCCGAAAATACCCGAATCACTCGGAACCCTTTCGATATCCGAATATAGTCGTCCAATATATCGATCTTTACGTCTCGACCATTTCGAGAATCCTCGTCATGTCCCCGATCTCACCCGGGACTCTGAACTCCTTCGGTACATCAAAGCACATAAACTCATAATATAACCGTCATCGAACTTTAAGCGTGCGGACCCTACGGGTTCGAGAACTATGTAGACATGACCGAGACACGTCTCCGGTCAATAACCAATAGCGGAACCTGGATGCTCATATTGGCTCCTACATATTCTACGAAGATCTTTATCGGTCAAACCGCATAACAACATACGTTGTTCCCTTTGTCATCGGTATGTTACTTGCCCGAGATTCGATCGTCGGTATCTCAATACCTAGTTCAATCTCGTTACCGTCAAGTCTCTTTACTCGTTCCGTAACACATCATCCCACAACTAACTCATTAGTTGCAATGCTTGCAAGGCTTAAGTGATGTGCATTACCGAGAGGGCCCAGAGATACCTCTTCTACAATCGGAGTGACAAATCCTAATCTCGAAATACGACAACCCAACAAGTACCTTCGGAGACACCTGTAGAGCATCTTTATAATCACCCAGTTATGTTGTGACGTTTGATGGCACACAAAGTGTTCCTCCGGTAAACGGGAGTTGCATAATCTCATAGTCATAGGAACATATATAAGTCATGAAGAAAACAATAGCAACAAACTAAACGATCAAGTGCTAAGCTAACGGAATGGGTCAAGTCAATCACATCATTCTCCTAATGATGTGATCCCGTTAATCAAATGACAACTCATGTCTATGGTTAGGAAACATAACCATCTTTGATGAACGAGCTAGTCAAGTAGAGGCATACTAGTGACACTCTGTTTGTCTATGTATTCACACATGTATTATGTTTCCGGTTTATACAATTCTAGCATGAATAATAAACATTTATCATGATATAAGGAAATAAATAATAACTTTATTATTGCCTCTAGGGCATATTTCCTTCAGTCTCCCACTTGCACTAGAGTCAATAATCTAGTTCACATCGCCATGTGTTTTAACATCAATAGTTCACATCACCATGTGATTAACACCCATAGTTCACATCGTCATGTGACCAACACCCAAAGGGTTTACTAGAGTTAATAATCTAGTTCACATCGCTATGTGATTAATACCCAAAGAGTACTAAGGTGTGATCATGTTTTGCTTGTGAGGGAAGTTTAGTCAATGGGTCTGCCACATTCAGATCCGTATGTATTTTGCAAATTTCTATGTTAACAATGCTCTGCATGAAGCTACTCTAGCTAATTGCTCCCACTTTCATGTATCCAGATTGAGACTTAGAGTCATCTGGATCAGTGTCAAAACTTGCATCGATGTAACCCTTTACGACGAACCTTTTGTCACCTCCATAATCGAGAAACATATCCTTATTCCACTAAGGATAATTTCGACCAATGTCCAGTGATCTACTCCTAGATCACTATTGTACTCCCTTGCCAAACTCAGGGCAGGGTATACAATAGATCTGGTACACAACATGGCATACTTTATAGAACCTATGGCTGAGGCATAGGGAATTGACTTTCATTCTCTCTCTATCTTCTGCCGTGGTCGGGTTTTGAGTCTTACTCAACTTCACACCTTGTAACACAGGCAAGAACTCCTTTTTGACTGTTCCATTTTGAACTACTTCAAAATCTTGTCAAGGTATGTACTCATTGAAAAACTTATCAAGCGTCTTGATCTATCTCTATAGATCTTGATGCTCAATATGTAAGCAGCTTCACCGAGGTCTTTCTTTGATAAACTCTTATTCAAGTATCAATTTATGCTATCCAGAACTTCTATATCATTTCCAATCAGCAATATGTCATCCACATATAATATCAGAAATGCTATAGAGCTCCCACTCACTTTCTTGTAAATACAGGCTTCTCCAAAAGTCTGTATAAAACCAAATGCTTTGATCACACTATCAAAGCGTTTATTCCAACTCCGAGAGGCTTGCACCAACCCATAAATGGATCGTTGGAGCTTGCACACTTTGTTAGTACCTTTAGGATTGACAAAACCTTCTGGTTGCATCATATACAACTCTTTTTTAATAAATCCATTAAGGAATGCAGTTTTGTTTATCCATTTGCCAGATTTCATAAAATGCGGCAATTGCTAACATGATTCGGACAGACTTAAGCATAGATACGAGTGAGAAACTCTCATCGTAGTCAACACCTTGAACTTGTCAAAAACCTTTTTGCGACAATTCTAGCTTTGTAGATAGTAACACTACTATCAGCGTCCGTCTTCCTCTTGAAGATCCATTTAATCTCTATGGCTCGCCGATCAATGGGCAAGTCAATCAAAGTCCATACTTTGTTCTCATACATGGATCTCATCTCAGATTTCATGGCCTCAAGCCATTTCGCGGAATCTGGGCTCATCATCACTTCCTCATAGTTCGTAGGCTCGTCATGGTCAAGTAACATGACCTCCAGAACAGGATTACCGTACCATTCTGGTGCGGATATCACTCTGGTTTACCTACGTGGTTTCGGTGGTAACTTGATCTGAAGTTACATGATCATCATCATTAGCTTCCTCACTAATTGGTGTAGTAGTCACAGGAACAGATTCCTGTGATGAACTACTTTCCAATAAGGGAGCAGGTACAGTTACCTCATCAAGTTCTACTTTCCTCCCACTCACTTCTTTAGAGAGAAACTCCTTCTCTAGAAAGGGTCCATTCTTAGCAACGAATATCTTGCCTTCGGATCTGTGATAGAAGGTGTACCCAACTGTCTCCTTTGGGTATCCTATGAAGACACATTTCTCCGATTTGGGTTTGAGCTTATCAGGATGAAACTTTTTCTTATAAGCATCGCAACCCCAAACTTTAAGAAACGACAACTTTGGTTTCTTGCCAAACCATAGTTCATACGGTGTCGTCTCAACGGATTTAGATGGTGCCCTTTTTAACGTGAATGCAGCTGTCTCTAATGCACAACCCCAAAACTATAGTGGTAAATCGGTAAGAAACATCATAGATTGCACTATATCCAATAAAGTATGGTTATGATGTTCGGACACACCATCATTTTGTGGTGTTCCAGGTGGCACGAATTTGTGAAACTATTCCACATTGTTTTAATTAAAGACCAAACTTGTAACTCAAATATTTGTCTCCGCGATCAGATCGTGGACACTTTTTTTTCTTGTCACGATGATTTTCCACTTCACTCTGAAATTCTTTGAACTTTTCAAATGTTTCAGACTTATGTTTCATCAAGTAGATATACCCATATCTGCTCAAATCATCTGTGAAGATCAGAAAATAATGATACATGCCGCGAGCCTCAATATTCATCGGACCACATACATCAGTATGTATGATTTCCAACAAATCTGTTGCTCGCTCCATTGTTTCGGAGAACAGAGTCTTAGTCATCTTGCCCATGAGGCATGGTTCGCAAGCATCAAGTGATTCATAATCAAGTGATTCCAAAATCCCATCAGCATGGAGTTTCTTCATGCGCTTTACACCAATATGACCTAAACGGCAGTGCCACAAATAAGTTGCACTATCATTATTAACTTTGCATCTTTTGGCTTCAATATTATGAATATGTGTATCACTACGATCGAGATCCAACAAACCATTTTATTGGGTGTGTGACCATAGAAGGTTTTATTCATGTAAACAGAAAAACAATTATTCTCTAATTTAAATGAATAACCGTATTGCAAGAAACATGATCAAATCATATTCATGCTCAACACAAACACCAAATAACACTTATTTAGTTTCAACACTAATCCCAAAAGTATAGGGAGTGTGCGATGATGATCATATCAATCTTGGAACTACTTCCAACACACATCGTCACCTCGCCCTTTACTAGTTTTTGTTTATTCTGCAACTCCCGTTTCGAGTTACTACTCTTAGCAACTGAACCAGTATCAAATGCCGAGGGGTTTCTATAAACACTAGTAAAGTACACATCAATAACATGTATATCCAATATACCTTTGTTCACTTTGCCATCATTCTTATCCGCCAAATACTTGGGGCAGTTCCGCTTCTAGTGACCAGTCCCTTTGCAGTAGAAGCACTTAGTCTCAGGCTTAGGACCAGACTTGAGCTTCTTCACCTGAGCAGCAACTTACTTGTCGTTCTTCTTGAAGTTCCCCCTCTTCCCTTTGCCCTTTTCTTGAAACTAGTGGTCTTGTCAACCATCAATGCTTGCTGTTTTTCTTGATTTCTACCTTCGTCGATTTCAGCATCACGAAGATCTTGGGAATCGTTTCCGTTATCCCTTGCATATTATAGTTCATCACGAAGTTCTACTAACTTGGTGATGGTGAGTAGAGAATTTTGTCAATCACTATCTTATCTGGAAGATTAACTCCCACTTGATTCAAGCGATTGTAGTACCCAGACAATCTGAGCACATGCTCACTGCTTGAGCTATTCTCCTCTATCTTTTAGCTATAGAACTTGTTGGAGACTTCATATCTCTCAACTCGGGTATTTGCTTGAAATATTAACTTCAACTCCTGGAACATCTCATATGGTCCATGACGTTCAAAACGTCTTTGAAATCCCGATTCTAAGTTGTTAAGCATGGTGCACCAAATTATCAAGTAGTCATCATATTGAGCTAGCCAAACGTTCATGACGTCTGCATCTGCTCCTGCAATAGGCCTGTCACCTAGCGGTGCATCAAGGACATAATTCTTCTGTGAAGCAATGAGGATAAACCTCAGATCACGGATCCAATCCGCATCATTGCTACTAACATCTTTCAACTTAGTTTTCTCTAGGAACATATCAAAAATAAAACAGAGGAGCTAAACGCGAGCTATTGATCTACAACATAGATATGCTAATACTACCAGGAGTAAGTTCATGATAAATTTAAGTTCAATTAATCATATTACTTAAGAACTCCCACTTAGATAGACATCCCTCTAATCATCTAAGTGATCACGTGATCCATATCAACTAAACCATAACCGATCATCACGTGAAATGGAGTAGTTTTCAATGGTGAACATCATTATGTTGATCATATCTACTATATGATTCACACTCGACCTTTCGGTCTCCAGTGTTCTGAGGCCATATTTGCATATGCTAGGCTCGTCAAGTTTAACCAGAGTATTCTGCGTGTGCAAAACTAGCTTGCACCCGTTGTAGATGGACGTAGAGCTTATCACACCCGATCATCACGTGGTGTCTGGGCACGACGAACTTTGGCAACGGTGCATACTCAGGGAGAACACTTTTTATCTTGAAATTTAGTGAGAGATCATCTTATAATGCTACCGTCAAACAAAGCAAGATAAGATGCATAAAAGATAAACATCACATCCAATCAAAATATGTGACATGATATGATCATCATCATCTTGTGCCTTTGATCTCCATCTCCAAAGCATCGTCATGATTTCCATCGTCACCTGCATGACACCATGATCTCCATCATCTTGATCTATATCAATGTGTCGTCACATGGTCGTCTCGCCAACTATTGCTCTTGCAACTATTGCTATCGCATAGCGATAAAGTAAAGCAATTATTTGGCGCTTGCATCTTATGCAATAAAGAGACAACCATAAGGCTTCTGCCAGTTGCCGATAACTTCAACAAAACATGATCATCTTATACAACAACTTATATCTCATCATGTTTTGACCATATCACATTGCTACGTCTCGAGCTAGCGTTGGTTTTCCCCGAAGAGGAGGGGGTGATGCAGCACAGTAGCGTAAGTATTTCCCTCAGTTTTTGAGAACCAAGGTATCAATCCAGTAGGAGGTCACGCGCAAGTCCCTCGTACCTGCACAAAACGGCAGCAACTCGCAACCAACGCTTAGGGGTTGTCAATCCCTTCACGGTCACTTACGAGAGTGAGATCTGATAGAGATAATATTTTTGGTATTTTTGGTATAAAGATGCAAAGTAAAAAGTAAAAGCAAAACAAGTAAAATAAAGTAATGGAGATTGATATGATGAGAATAGACCCGGGGGCCATAGGTTTCACTAGTGGCTTCTCTCAAGAGCATAGATATTCTACGGTGGGTGAACAAATTACTGTTGAGCAATTGATAGAATTGAGCATAGTTATGAGGTTATCTAGGTATGATCATGTATATAGGCATCAACGTCCGTGACAAGTAGACCGACTCCTGCCTGCATCTACTACTATTACTCCACTCATCGACCGCTATCCAGCATGCATCTAGAGTATTAAGTTAAAAACAGAGTAACGCCTTAAGCAAGATGACATGATGTAGAGGAATAAATTCATGCAATATGATAAATACCCCATCTTGTTATCCTCGATGGCAACAATACAATACGTGCCTTGCACTCTTCTGTCACTGAGTAAGGACACCGCAAGATTGAACCCAAAGCTAAGCACTTCTCCCATTGCAAGAACTACCAATCTAGTTGGCCAAACCAAACGGATAATTTGAAGAGACTTGCAAAGATAACTCAATCATACATAAAAGAATTCAGAGAAGATTCAAATATTATTCATAGATAAGTTGGATCATAAACCCACAATTCATCGGTCTCGACAAACACACCGCAAAAAGAAGATTACATCGAATAGATCTCCACAAGAGAGGGGGAGAACATTGTATTGAGATCCAAAAAGAGAGAAGAAGCCATCTAGCTACTAGCTATGGACCCGAAGGTCTGAAGTAAACTACTCACACTTCATCGGAAGGGCTATGGTGTTGATGTAGAAGCCCTCCGTGATGGATGCCCTCTCAGGCGGAGCTCCGGAACAGGCCCCAAGATGGGATCTCGTGGATACAGGAAGTTGCGGCGGTGGAATTAGGTTTTTGGCTCCCCCCTGGTCTAATGGGGGTACGTAGGTATATATAGGAGGAAGGAGCACGTCGGTGGAGCTCCGAGGGGCCCACGAGGCAGGGGGGCACGCCCTCCACCCTCGTGACCTCCCCGGAAACTTCTTGGAGTAGGGTCCAAGTCTCCTGGATCACGTTCGGTGAGAAGATCACGTTCCCGAAGGTTTCATTCCGTTTGGACTTCGTTTGATATTCTGTTTCCTCGAAATACTGAAATAGGCAAAAACAACAATTCTGGGCTGGGCCTCCGGTTAATAGGTTAGTCCCAAAAATAATATAAAAGTGGAAAATAAAGCCCAATATAGTCCAAAACAGTAGATAAAGTAGCATGGAGCAATAAAAAATTATAGATACGTTGGAGACGTATCAGGCATCCCCAAGCTTAATTCCTGCTCGTCCTCGAGTAGGTAAATGATAAAAAGAGAATTTTTGATGCGGAGTGATACTTTGGCATAATTTCAATGTAAATCTTCTTAATCATGGTATGAATATTCAGATCCGAAAGGTTCAAGACAAAAGTTCATATTGACATAAAAAATGATAATACTTCAAGCATACTAATTAAACAATTATGTCATCTCAAAATAATATGGCCAAAGGAAGTTCATCCCTACAAAATCATATAGTTAGGCTATGCTTCATTTTCATCACACAAAGATGTTCCCAACTTCTATACCCCCGATGACAAGCCAAGCAATTGTTTCATACTCAAATAATCTCAAACTTTTTCAACCTTTACGCAATACATGAGCGCGAGCCATGGACATAACACTATGGGTGGTATAGAATATGATGATGGGGATTGTGTGGAGAAGACAAAAAAGGAGAAAGTCTCACATCAACGAGGCTAATCAATGAGCTATGGAGATGCCCATCAATTGATGTTAATGCAAGGAGTAGGGATTGCCATGCAACGGATGCACTAGAGCTAAGAATGCTCAACAAAAGAAAACTAGTGGGTGTGCATCCAACTTGCTTGCTCATGAAGACCTAGGGCATTTTGAGGAAGCCCATCGTTGGAATATACAAGCCAAGTTCTATAATGAAAAATTCCCACTAGTATGAACAAGACAACTTATGAGACTCACTATATGAAATCATGGTGCTACTTTGAAGCACAATATATGAGACTCGCTACATGAAGAACAAGGTGCTACTTTGAAGCACAAGTGTGGAAAAAGAGATAGTAGCATTGCCCTTTTTATTTTCTCCTTCTTTTTTTGGGCCTTTTTTTTTCTTTTTGGCCTTTCTCTCTCTTTTTTTGATTGGGCAATGCTCTAATAATGATGATCATCACACTTCTATTGATTACAACATAATGATTACAACTCGATACTAGAACAAGATATGACTCTATATGAATGCCTCCGGCGGTGTACCAGGATGGTGCAATGAATCAAGAGTGACATGTATGAAAAATAATGCATGGTGGCTTTGCCACAAATACGATGTCAACTACAAGATCATGCAATGGCAATATGACAAAAGTAAAGCATGTCATGATGATGATGATGGAAGTTGCATGGCAATATATCTCGGAATGGCTATGGAAATGCCATGATAGGTAGGTATGGTGGCTGTTTTGAGGAAGATATAGAGAGGTTTATGTGTGAAAGAGCGTATCACATCATGGGGTTTGGATGCACCGGCGAAGTTTGCACCAACTCTCAATGTGAGAAAGGGCAATGCACGGTACCGAAGAGGCTAGCAAATGGCGGAAAGGTAAAAGTGCGTATAATCCATGGACTCAACATTAGTCAAAAGAACTCATATACTTATTGCAAAAATTTAGAAGTCATCAAAAATCAAGTACTACGCGCATGCTCCTAGGGGGATAGATTGGTAGGAAAAGACCATCGCTCGTCCCCGACCGCCACTCATAAGGATGCACAAGCCAGGTACACTTCATGCTTCAAATTTGTTACACAACTTTAACCATACGTGCATGCTACGGGACTTGCTAACTTCAACACAAGTATTTCTCAAATTCACAACTACTCAACTAGCACGACTATGATATTATCACCTCCATATCTCAAAACAATTATCAAGCATCAAACTTATCTTAGTATTCAACCCACTAAAAAGAAATTTTCACATATCTTGAATACCAAGTATATTAACATTAAGCAAATTACCATGCTATTAATGACTCTCAAAATAATTTAAGTGAAGCATGAGAGATCAAGTTTATTTAAAACAATCCACCACCGTGCTCTAAAAGATCTAAGTGAAGCACTAGAGCAAAAATTATCACGCTCAAAAAGATATAAGTGAAGCACATAGAGTAAACTATCAAGCTCAAAAGATATAAGTGAAGCACATAGAGTATTCTAACAAATTTCAATTCATACATGGCTCTCTCAAAAGGTGTGTACAGCAAGGATGATTGTGGCAGACTAACAAGCAAAGACACAAATAATACAAGACGCTCCAAGCAAAACACATATCATGTGGTGAATAAAAATATAGCTCCAAGTAAATTACCGATGGAAGTGGACGAAAGAGGGGATGCCTTCCGGGGCATCCCCAAGCTTTGACTTTTTGGTGTCCTTGGATTATCTTGGGGGTGCCATGGGCATCCCCAAGCTTAGACTCTTGCCACTCCTTGTTCCATAATCCATCAAAAGAATTCACCCAAAACTTGAAAACTTCACAACACAAAACTCAATAGAAATCTCGTGAGCTCCGTTAGAGAAAGAAAACAAAAGACTACTTTAAGGTACTGTAGTGAACTTGTTCTTTATTTGTATTGGTGTTAAACCTACCGTATTCCAACTTCTCTATGGTTTATAAACTATTTTATTGGCCATAGATTCATCAAAATAAGCAAACAACACACGCAAAACAGAATCTGTCAAAAACAGAACAGTCTGTAGTAATCTGTTACTAACGCAAACTTCTGGAACCCAAAAAATTCTACCAAAATTAGACGACCTGGGAAATTTGTTTATTGATCAGAAGCAATTGGAATCACTATTTTATCACATTCTGGTGATTTTTGACAATTCGGGCACTGAGCGCAAAGATTCTGGAAATTACAGCAAGATCAAATAACTATCTTCCAAGAAGATCTAATAGGTTTAACTTGGCACAAACACTAATTAAAAGATAAAACCACATCTAAACAGAATCTAGATGGATTATTTATTCCTAAACAGAACCAAAAACAAAAAACACAAAATAAAATTGGGTTGCCTCCCAACTATCGCTATCGTTTAACGCCCCTAGCTAGGCATAAAAGCAAAGATAGATCTAGGTATTGCCATCTTTAGTAGGCAATCCATAAGTGGCTCTCCTGATAGATTCATATGGTAATTTTATTTTCTTTTTAGGAAGGTGTTCCATGCCCTTCTTTAAGGGAAATTGGAATTTAATATTCCCTTCCTTCATATCAGTAATTGCACCAATCGTTCTAAGGAAAGGTCTACCAAGAATAATAGGACATGAAGGATTGCAATCTATATCAAGAATGATAAAATCTACGGGCACATAATTCCTATTTGCAACAATAAGAACATCATTAATTCTTCCCATAGGCTTTTTAATAGTGGAATCCGCAAGATGCAAGTTTAGAGAGCAATCATCAAAGTCACAAAAATCTAGCAAATCACACAAAGCTTTGGGGATAGTAGAGACACTAGCACCCAAATCACACAAAGCATAAAACTCGTAATTTTTAATTTTAATCTTAATTGTAGGTTCCCACTCATCATGGAGTTTTCTAGGGATAGAAACTTTCAACTCAAGCTTTTCTTCATAAGATTGCATTAAGGCGTCAACAATGTGTTCGGTAAAGGCCTTATTTCGACTATAAGCATGAGGAGAATTTAACACGGATTGCAACAAGGAAATACAATCAATTAAAGAACAATTTTCATAGTTAAATTCCTTGAGATCCAAAATAGTGGGTTTAGCAATATCTAGATTTTTATTTCTTTCAATCCCTTTTTTATCAATTTCATCATCAGGATCTAAAAACTCAGAATTCTTAGAACGCCTTCTAGGTAAGGGAAGATCATAATCAGATTCATCAAGATTCACATTGCAAAACAACGATTTAATAGGGGACACATCAATAACTTTCAGATCTTCATCTTGATTTTCATAGGATTTAGAAGAACACGCTTTAATAAAGGCATCTTTGTAAGCACGCATCCTAGCGGTTCTTTCTTTGCACTCATCAATGGAAAATCTCATGGCTTTGAGAGACTCATTGATATCATGCTTAGGAGGAATAGATCTAAGCTTTAAAGAATCAACCTCAAGAGAAATTCTATCAACGTTCCTAGCCAAATCATCAACTTTAAGCAATTTCTCTTCAAGCAAAGCATTGAAATTCTTTTGCGAATTCATAAACTCTTTAACACTACTCTCAAATTCAGAGGGCATCTTATTAAAATTTCCATAAGAGTTGTTGTAGGAATTTCCATAATTATTAGAAGGATTACTAGGATAAGGCCTAGAATTAAAATTCCCTCTATACGCGTTGTTACCAAAACTATTCCTACCAACAAAATTCACATCCATAGATTCATTATTATTCCCAAGCAAAGTAGATAAAGGCATATTATTGGGATCAGAAGAAACACTCTTAACAAATAAATTCCTAAGTTCATCCATCTTTTCACTCAAAACATTGATTTCTTCTATAGCATGCACTTTTTTATTAGTAGATCTTTCAGTATGCCATTGAGAATAATTGACCATAATATTATCTAGGAGTTTAGTAGCATCTCCTAAAGTGATTTCCATAAAAGTGCCTCCCGCGGCCGAATCTAAAAGATTTCTAGAAGCAAAATTCAATCCAGCATAAAAATTTTGTATAATCATCCATAAGTTCAAACCATGAGTAGGAAAATTATGTAGCATTAATTTCATTCTCTCCCAAGCTTGTGCAACATGTTCATGATCAAGTTTCTTAAAATTCATAATATCGTTCCTAAGAGAGATAATCTTAGCGGGAGGAAAATACTTAGAGATAAAAGCATCTTTGCACTTGTTCCAAGAATCAATACTATTTTTAGGCAAAGATGAAAACCACGCTTTCATAACAAGATTCAACAAAGCAGTATTGATTTCACAAGATTCAGTATTGGCAAGAGGAGCAATAGGAGTGCTAAGGAAATCATTGTTATTGGTATTGGTGAAGTCACACAATTTGGTAGCATCTTGGGCCATCACGACAAGCAAGCAAACTAACACACGAGCAAACAAAAGGCAAAGGGAAAGAGAGGGCGAATAAAACGGCAAGGGTGAAGTGGGGGAGAGGAAAACGAGAGGCAAATGGCAAATAATGTAATGCGAGAGATAGAGATTGTGATGGGTACTTGGTATGTTGACTTTTGCGTAGGCTTCCCCGGCAACGGCGCCAGAAATGGCTCGTTGACGGGAGAGTAAATCTTGACTTGACTTGGCGTAGGCCTCCCCGGCAACGACGCCAGAAATGGCTCATTGACGGGAGAGTAAATCTTGACTTGACTTGGCATAGGACTCCCCGGCAACAGCGCCAGAAATCCTTCTTGCTACGTCTCGAGCTAGCGTTGGTTTTCACCGAAGAGGAGGGGGTGATGCAGCACAGTAGCGTAAGTATTTCCCTCAGTTTTTGAGAACCAAGGTATCAATCCAGTAGGAGGTCACGCGCAAGTC
This sequence comes from Triticum urartu, assembly GCF_003073215.2. Lineage (NCBI taxonomy): Eukaryota > Viridiplantae > Streptophyta > Magnoliopsida > Poales > Poaceae > Triticum > Triticum urartu. The sequence continues at coordinate 603,265,381 of NC_053028.1, forward strand.
CCTCGTACTTGCACAAAACGGTAGCAACTCGCAACCAACGCTTAGGGGTTGTCAATCCCTTCACGGTCACTTACGAGAGTGAGATCTGATAGAGATAATATTTTTGGTATTTTTGGTATAAAGATGCAAAGTAAAAAGTAAAAGCAAAACAAGTAAAATAAAGTAATGGAGATTGATATGATGAGAATAGACCCGGGGGCCATAGATTTCACTAGTGGCTTCTCTCAAGAGCATAGATATTCTACGGTGGGTGAACAAATTACTGTTGAGCAATTGATAGAATTGAGCATAGTTATGAGGTTATCTAGGTATGATCATGTATATAGGCATCACGTCCGTGACAAGTAGACCGACTCCTGCCTACATCTACTACTATTACTCCACTCATCGACCGCTATCCAGCATGCATCTAGAGTATTAAGTTAAAAACAGAGTAACGCCTTAAGCAAGATGACATGATGTAGAGGAATAAATTCATGCAACATGATAAATACCCCATCTTGTTATCCTCGATGGCAACAATACAATACGTGCCTTGCAACTCTTCCTGTCACTGAGTAAGGACACCGCAAGATTGAACCCAAAGCTAAGCACTTCTCCCATTGCAAGAACTACCAATCTAGTTGGCCAAACCAAATGGATAATTTGAAGAGACTTGCAAAGATAACTCAATCATACATAAAAGAATTCAAAGAAGATTCAAATATTATTCATAGATAAGTTGGATCATAAACCCACAATTCATCGGTCTCGACAAACACACCGCAAAAAGAAGATTACATCAAATAGATCTCCACGAGAGAGGGGGAGAACATTGTATTGAGATCCAAAAAGAGAGAAGAAGCCATCTAGCTACTAGCTATGGACCCGAAGGTCTGAAGTAAACTACTCACACTTCATCGGAAGGGCTATGGTGTTGATGTAGAAGCCCTCCGTGATGGATGCCCTCTCCGGCGGAGCTCCGGAACAGGCCCCAAGATGGGATCTCGTGGATACAGGAAGTTGCGGCGGTGGAATTAGGTTTTTGGCTCCCCCCCTGGTCTAATGGGGGTACGTAGGTATATATAGGAGGAAGGAGCACATCGGTGGAGCTCCGAGGGGCCCACGAGGCAGGGGGGCGCGCCCTCCACCCTCGTGACCTCCCCGAAAACTTCTTGGAGTAGGGTCCAAGTCTCCTGGATCACGTTCGGTGAGAAGATCACGTTCCCGAAGGTATCATTCCGTTTGGACTCCGTTTGATATTCTGTTTCCTCGAAATACTGAAATAGGCAAAAAACAGCAATTCTGGGCTGGGCCCCCGGTTAATAGGTTAGTCCCAAAAATAATATAAAAGTGGAAAATAAAGCCCAATATAGTCCAAAACAGTAGATAAAGTAGCATGGAGCAATCAAAAATTACAGATACGTTGGAGACGTATCACACATCACAACATGCCCTGCAAAAACAAGTTAGATGTCCTCTACTTTGTTGTTGCAAGTTTTACGTGGCTGCTACGGGCTTAGCAAGAACCGTTCTTACCTAAGCATCAAAACCACAATGATAGTTTGTCAAGTTGGTGCTGTTTTAACCTTCGCAAGGACCGGATGTAGCCACACTCAGTTCAACTAAAGTTGGAGAAACTGACACCCGCTAGTCACCTGTGTGCATAGCACAGCGGTAAAAACAGTCTCGCGTAAGCGTACGCGTAATGTCGGTCCGGGCCGCTTCATCCAACAATACCGCCGAATCAAAGTGTGACATGCTGGTAACCAGTATGACTTATATCACCCACAACTCACTTGTGTTCTACTCGTGCATATTACATCAACGCATAAAACCTGGCTCTGATAGCACTGTTGGGGAACGTAGTGATTTCAAAAATTTCCTACGCACATGCAAGATCATGGTGATGCACAACAACGAGAGGGGAGAGTGTGTCCACGTACCCTCGTAGACCAAAAGCGGAAGTGTTAGCACAACGCGGTTGATGTAGTCGTACGTCTTCACGATCCAACCGATCAAGTACCGAATGCACGTCACCTCCGAGTTTTGCACACGTTCAACTCGATGACGTTCCTCGAACTCCGATCCAGCCGAGTGTTGAGGGAGAGTTTCGTCAGCACGATGGCGTGGTGACGATGATGATGTTCTACCGACGCAGGGCTTCGCCTAAGCACCGCTACGATATGATCGAGGTGGATTATGGTGAAGGGGGGCACCGCACACGGCTAAGAGATCAAGAGATCAATTGGTGTGTCTATGGGGTGCCCCCTGACCATGTATATAAAGGAGTGGAGGAGGGGAGGGGCCGGCCCTCTCTATGGCGCGCCCTAGGGGAGTCCTACTCCCACCGGGAGTAGGATTCCCCCTTTCCTAGTAGAACTAGGATCCCTTCCAAGTAGTAGGAGTAGGAGAGAAGGAAAGGGAAGGGAAAAGGAGAAGGAAGGAAGGGGGCGCCCCCCCTCCCTAGTACAATTCGGACCAGCCCATGGGGAGGGGTGCGGCCACCCTTTGAGGCCTTTCTATCCTTTTCCGTATGGCCCATTAAGGCCCAATACGAATTCCCATAACTGCCTGGTACTCCCGAAAATAGCCGAATCACTCGGAACCTTTCCGATGTCCGAATATAGTCGTCCAATATATCGATCTTTACGTCTCGACCATTTCGAGACTCCTCGTCATGTCCCCGATCTCATCCGGGACTCCGAACTCCTTCGGTACATCAAAACACATAAACTCATAATATAACCGTCATCAAACTTTAAGCGTGCGGACCCTACGGGTTTAAGAACTATGTAGACATGACCGAGACATGTTGCCGGTCAATAACCAATAACGGAACCTGGATGCTCATATTGGCTCCTACATATTCTACGAAGATCTTTATCGGTCAAACCGCATAACAACATACGTTGTTCCCTTTGTCATCGGTATGTTACTTGCCCGAGATTCGATCGTCGGTATCTCAATACCTAGTTCAATCTCGTTACCGGCAAGTCTCTTTACTCGTTCCGTAACACATCATCTCACAACTAACTCATTAGTTGCAATGCTTGCAAGGCTTAAGTGATGTGCATTACCGAGAGGGCCCAGAGATACCTCTCCGACAATCGGAGTGACAAATCCTAAGCTCGAAATACGCCAACCCAACAAGTACCTTCGGAGACACCTGTAGAGCATCTTTATAATCACCCAGTTACGTTGTGACGTTTGGTGGCACACAAAGTGTTCCTCCGGTAAACGGGAGTTGCATAATCTCATGGTCATAGGAACATGTATAAGTCATGAAGAAAGCAATAGCAACAAACTAAACGATCAAGTGCTAAGCTAACGGAATGGGTCAAGTCAATCACATCATTCTCCTAATGATGTGATCCCGTTAATCAAATGACAACTCATGTCTATGGTTAGGAAACATAACCATCTTTGATGAACGAGCTAGTCAAGTAGAGGCATACTAGCGACACTCTGTTTGTCTATGTATTCACACATGTATTATGTTTCTGGTTAATACAATTCTAGCATGAATAATAAACATTTATCATGATATAAGGAAATAAATAATAAATTTATTATTGCCTCTAGGGCATATTTCCTTCAATGTTCATCATAGACCGCCCACAAGGCCGATCAGTGATGTGGTATTAGTAGTGACTACCAGCCGGTCAGTGGTAACGATTCCATTCAGCAATGCATTCCCACACTTTATTTACGTATGGTTACCATCTATGCAAACAAAATTAACAAAAAGATAGGAACACAATACACATGCACAATCATTCAATTACACATTAATTTTCATTAACACAATTCACATGTACATTCACACAGTTCACAACATTTACACAGTTCATAACCAACAATTCGAGAATACTAACCAAAGCTACACACTTCACAGTTGATCCTCTTAACAAACTAGATAGAGGACATATTTTCTCACCGATCTCTATCCTACTTCATAAACCCTTTGGTCAACTTCTGTTGTGCAATGCCACTAAAATGTAAGTCTACACACAACAAAAATTGTCAACACAATTAACATAAAATACTTATTGGTTCATTTAATACACATGTACTCCCTCCGTACCATAATATAAGATCTTATTATATAAAATATGCTCATATATTGGATGTAACAAGATCTTATATTATGGGACGAAAGGAGTAGTTAAGAATAGCATACCTTAGTTTAATACACTCCTCTCGTGGACTCTCCCAGCTTCCCCAAGAAGCAGCAAGTGGATATTTGTTGTGTGTCAGGAGATGGCATAATCTTCCAACACTTGTTTCACATCCTAAGAACCTATTCCCCTTCTCTTCTTCTACTTTTTGCAGTGCAACTAAAATATATGCCAGCTACAATAAAAATATATTTTTTAGATCTAGTTGAGTTTCATTAGACATCAAAAACTAAAGTAATATGCACAAACCAAGTTTATCATTGAACAATATTCCACTCTATCTCCTAATGAGGGAGTTGGTTGCATTTATACTATTTTCGATCAAATATTCATCACTATATTGTCACATATAACATGCATGATATATACTTCGGGGCAGAGCAACCCGCAAGAAAATGGTTGCATTTAAACATTATGAGTTTTTTTGAAACAACCGAAAGTGGTTGAATATGACTAAGTTATTGAAACTGGTTGAAATATGACTAGAATATTGATATGTATGAATATATTAAATTTTAATTATAAAAATATTTAAATGATGAAAGTTCATCTTTGTTTTCAAATTTAACTTTCTGAAACGCCATTGAAATTATTTCAAAAATGAACTAAAAATTCAAGAAAGTGCACTAAAATCCCTTTTGAACTTTCATAAGAAATATTTTAAAAATTAATTTGAAATTTTAAATCATGGAACTATTTTGGATTTATTTCAATAACTAAAAATATTGATATTTTTGTTCTGCCATATATACTAAAAATATAAATACAACTAACAAATACCTGGATACCCTCACATTAGTTAGAAGGGGTCCGCTATATGCAACCAATGGCCGAGCTTCGTTTAAGCGAAATTGACCATGACTCGCTTAGTTTCGTTGCAACACAATAGGCGTGAGAGAAATTTTGGGTCTTGTCGAAAGATAACAGGGCAGTGCTAGTCGTTGGCCGACCGATAGCTAGCACCAATCAATCATCTCTGACGCAAGATTGTCCCGCACTCAACCGCTCGATCAAAGTGTTCTGCTTGTCTTCACTCTTAGCTCGCACATCAGCACGCTGGCCGCCGAGAAAAAAGGAACCCAGCCGCATCTTGCGCGCCTCCAGCGCGCTCTCGCGCAGGGGAAATTTGGGGTTGCCGCGTCGTTGCTCTGTCACCGACAACGATGAAGTAGCTAACATCCCGCTCTAAAGCAATGCCGCCCTCAGCTCATAGTTGTGCCCGTGACCGGCCACAGCTTTGGTGGACGCTAGTCGCAACAATAGTTGGCGTCACACGTAGCTTTGGTCGACGTTGGTTGCAGCTTTGGTCGACATCGGTTGCAGCTTTGGTCGACGTTTGCAACTTTGCTCGTGATCGGTCGTAGCTTTGGTCGACCTCGGTCACATCATTGGTCAACGTTAGTGGCAAGTTTGCTCATGATCGGTCTTAGCTTTGGTCGACACTAGTCATTGCATCGACGCACCGCAATAGCATTGGTTGTGGCCGGTTGTAGCACGGCGGTGACCGATCGCAACATCGACGACCACCATTCGTACATCGGTGGTGACCAGTCATAACACCAAAGGCGACCAGTTGCAGCACAAACAACCACTAGTTAGCATCAACGCTGATCGGTTGCAGCACCGACGACCACCACCAGTGTTGTCCTCTCATGGCAGCTCTGTTCGCTCCTCACATCATGCGTCAGTTGTAGTAGTTGTCAGCCTCCTTCCCGCAGTATCACCGGTAACCCCCGCAACACTATCGTGTGGCACCTGGTCGCAGATCTCGGCGAGAGAATGGTAAAAATTGTGGGAGAGAAGAAGGAAAAAAAAGGAGGGGAGTAAGAAGGGAAAGACTCTCAATGAAGCTATGAGCTGAAGGAGCCAATGCAAAAAGAAGACGACGGGGAACAAAGAAACACTGGCATGCGGAGAAGAAGATGGGGAACCGAGGAACAAACGAGCGGTTTCTATGGAGAGCCAAATGAATAAGGTGTGTGCGGTATACCATGGGCATACGTGTCGATTAAGGTGATGGGTGTCAATGCTTGACAACGAGTGACTGTTAAAGACTGAGATCAATCACATGATCCCAAATCATTTGCCAATAGAATATGGGCCACCAGTTTGCATTGTAGCTTCGTCAGTAATTACAACTCCACGAAAAATGTCTTTGCACCCCAAATTCCGTGTGAACAAAGTCAAGTCCATTTGAACACCTGTTATGCTAATATATTTTCAGTTTTTTGAAAAAAAAATCAGATTTTCTTGACAACTATTTGCATGTGGTTTCCACGGTCATTAAAATTGACTTTGAACCATAATTTCATTGCAAAAAAAAAGTCGGGACCATCTGAACACCCATTGTGCTAATTTATTTTCGGAAAAAATTTGGTACATGCGTTTTCCACGTTCGGGGCACTACACATTTCCTCACTCCTCACCCGTAACAACCCAGCCAGAGGCGGTTCTCCCTGAAAAAAAAAAGAAGAAGCAAGAGGCGGTTCGCTCGTGTGAAGTGAACACACGCGTGATTAATAACCGTTCCGTTCCGTTCGCCAGCTGGCTCGATATATAAACACTTCGCGTTTACTTGGATTGACTCCCCAGCCCTCACCGGAAAGATCACCACACCAGCCAACTCAAATCCTCCCTCCCTCCCATTCCGATTCCCCAGCGACTCCCCGAACCCCCTCGTAAACCCTACCTCGCCGCGCGAGGGCGCCAGCCGCGGTGGTGGAGCGCCCGCATCCGCCCCTTCCCCGCCTCCCCCGCCCCGCCGCAGCAGGCAAGGGCATGGGGAAGATGAAGGGGGACGATCTGGTGAGCAGCGACGACCCCGCCGCTTCTCTCCCTTCTCTTCCTCCGCCTCCTCCCCGCGGGGCGGGGGCGCCGCTCGTCCTCTCTCTTACGGGTGCGGCCGCGTGACTCGCGTCTCGTGCCTGTCGCAGCCGGAGGAGGATCGCGAGCTCAAGGCGCGTCTCGAGGATTGCGTGGAGCGGGCGCAGAGCCGCGACCCCCGCCTCCGGGTAGGCGCCATCGACACCCTGAGGTAATGCCTACTGCCGCTTCTGAACTTCCCCCGGGATTCGGCCGCATCGCTGTCAAATTTGGATGGCCAGTTTAGGCGCGAAATCCAGATTCCGTGTGATTCGGGCGCGAAAACCAAATTCGGCTCGGGCGCTGCTGCTCTGTTTCTAGTCTCCCGCACCACTGTCAATTATGGTTAGTTTCGGTTCTGGTCTCCTGCTTAGTTCCGGTTCGGATTCAGGCGCGTCGCTGTCAATTTTGGATGGCCATTTTGTAGGCGCGAAAACGAGATTCCGCGTGATCCGTTTTCTCGATTCGCATGCAAATGTTTGTTGCGCCGCTGCTTAGTTTGTTGTCTCCTGCACCCTAATCTCTGGGTTGATTGCTTGATTTACCTACCGGTATGTACTGCAATCTGCAGGCGAGTTTATGGGAAATGTTATGCTCTGCGAAATTCACTGTCATGAAAATTCGCGAGGACGGGGATTCTGTTCTGGTTTTTGGTAGTGCTGGTTTGCTTATTTTGCAAGGGCACCGATTTTGGGCCCAGTTGGAGGCTCCTTACGTCCCTCTGCTCTTAAGTTGGGACAGGATACTACGAAATCAAAATTCCTATTGCGTCATGCTTTCGCTGTCGAATTTCCCTATCATGTTATGATGGGATATTTGGTTTGGTTTGTTCATTTCGAATGTTGCATCCTACTGCTACTATTGACTGCAGCACTGCATTCCTCAAACAGCTAACATGCCATTTTTCTTCTCAGTTCATAGTTAACTGTAATTAATGCTTAACAGGAAAGAGGTTTGTGCGGCGACAAGCTCAATGACGTCTGTCCCGAAACCACTCAAATTCCTCCGTGCACACTACGGAACTCTCAAGGCTTGCTTTCAGAGAATGCGGGATCCTGCACAGAAGGTATCAAGGGATTGTTAATGTCTCAGTTGGCCCAAGCTTAAGTACTGTGGTGCTTATGATTTTCTGTTCTTATTGTGCAGAAACATATGGCTGACATTCTGTCAGTATTGGCCTTGACAGCGTCTGCTGAAGGAGAAAGGGTATGCAGAAATACCAAAGCACTGTTCAATCATTTGTGCATTTCCTTCTGTTAGTAATTTAGTATATATCTTGCTGTTCTACAAATGACCATCATGGGAAATTCTGAGCAAAATATACTCTACAAATAGTTTTCATTTATTTCTAGTTCATAGTGGTTAGGGTTTACTTCAGCACTCATAAATACTGATCTTAAAAGCAGACTAGATGGCATAAGCAAAGAGCAAATATGTGAAGGCCCCAAACAAAAATCTAGATTAGCGGCCTCATCTCTCTGTTATACACTTATGCTGTAACTAACTTGAACACACTAAAAATTTAGTGGTATTCATCGTAACCTACCTGTAGCTCGGTCATATCTCATCCTATGTTCCCCTATTCGACCATTATCGACATCAACACATGGGCCATCAATTGATTTATTTAACTTCCGGATTGATCATCCTGTGCCCAATGTTGCTGGCGAGAGAACCAGATCTCTTTCACAGCAACTTCAACAGTGTTATGCTTTGACACAAACCAGATAGCTAACAGGCACCCAGTCCTTTTCTTTTCTCGGATATTTTAACACCAGAACCTACATGTAGTTACATTTACTTTTATACAGGTTTTCCCTCATCGTAAACCACCTAACTTCCATTATACTACTTCATAAGCTTTTTTGGAAAGCTGAACACTGAAATGAGCATCTAGATTTAGTTGACCATTACTGTATAGGGCTCTCTTGCTAAATTTTGCTTCCTTTTCTTGTTTTAGGAAAGCCTGAAGTACTGTATGATGGGCTCTTTAGTTGATATATGTTCATGGGGTCATGAGTACGTGAGGTAATGGCATCCAGCTTCCCTGGATGTAATTCCAACCTTACTTTTCTCTTCATGTTACTTGTAAGTTGTAACTAGCTCCCTATTAGCATTATTTACTATTTTGTCTTCCTACAAGCTATTTCCATCCTTGTAGCTACAAATACAACGTGATGTGAATTTCTTTTTGATATGCTGGCTCAGATACAATACTAAATCTAAAGAATCACTCCAAGTAATTTTTTGTTGTTCCAGTTTAAATGTTATTCGCTTACCATCCTAGTCACTCTGCCATGTCAAATCTAAGCTATACTGTTTGGAAATTAATGGGTTATAGCATTGCTCTTAAGTTTTTTTTGTTGCGGAGGCTCAAGCTGTTTCATATAGTGGGCTCTAATTATGTCAATGTCTTGTTCGCCAGAAACTTGGCTTTTGAAATTGGAGAAGAATGGAAGGTTAGATCCTAATCCACTTCATCATTTGTATTGCATGTTTTCTTATATATTCTTCATAGTACCCTGTTCTGTAGTATGATATCCACTTTCTGTCCGGATGGCATGCCATTTTGTGTCAGTTCAGTTTTTCCTGAACATGTACATTGTATACGCTAACATAGTTTTTGGCAAAAAATAATGGGTATTCAACTGAATACCAATGAATTGAAGTGGGCCCGCCCCTGGCACTCTTCACAGTAGTATGACATCCAATTTCTGTCCAGATGTTTATTGAAATCGAAAGTGTTTTGATTGTTTTTCCTCGAACCTCTTGATTTTATAGTCAGTGTGTATATTAGTATATACTTTACTGGTTGATGTACCATGATTTATGTGGCTCCCCATCTGACAATACTCTTAAAGTTGTGATTGCTGGTTTGCTATCTCTTAATGCATTCAATCTTGTTAGAAAAGAAGTTCCATCAACTTTTTCTTTTGTTATCTATGCTGTAGTGTATTAGTTGTTCCATGTAGTTGGGCTTAAATATGCAAACTTTATTCTTGGTCTTACATTTATAATGCTAAAATTTTCTTGTTTTGCAGTTCAATGACTCATCAACGCCAATTGAATCCAAAATAAAACTAGTGCTGGAAATTGTCAAATTTCACATGAAGGTTGATTCTGATAAGATTTTGTGTGTTGCATTTGTTTCATTTTGTTAATCCATCATATAAAATTATTAACTTATGTGAAATATGCTAATCTCTAATTGATAACCAATAGTAATTTTTTAAAAGAAAGCTAATAGTGATTAATTCATTGATGGATTGAGAGTTTGATGGGTTTTGTTATTGTAGCATAATGCTGAAACTGAAGCTCTGGATTTTTTGATGAAGGTTTGGTGAAACATTTCTGTTTGTATTAATGGATCAGTTCTATAATTATTGTGATGCAACTGAAGTATGATATTTCTTTGTACATAGGTTGGATACCTTGAGTTGCTTTCAGATGAAAAAAAAGAAGAATACATTATGAGGCTACTTCATCTTGTTGACTCTACCAACTACAAAAGGGCATGCTTGTATTTGACTAGTTGTTCTAAGTACGTGAATGAATTTATGTGTTCTCCAATTTTATCGATATTAAACTTGTGAACACTTGTTATGTTGGGGCTGAAACTTGCAGATACTTATCTACACCCGACCATAAGGCCACACTTGACATTGCCTATGACATGTATATGAAGTTTAGGGATCTTGGAAGTGCTTTAAGGATTGTGCTTTTGGTCAACGACCACAAGGTGGGTGAATGAACTATGCCTGCGATTTTGAGGTCCGAAATTCAATGACACTAACATCGATTTCAATGTCTTCTAGTATTGTGGTCAGAATGTGAAGATGAAGAAGGTATTTGCAGAAACTAAAGATTTCTCACTGAAGCAGCAATTTGCATTTATGATAGCACGCTATGTGAGTCTCATCCATGCTCACAGACATGCAACAGAAGCAAAGTTACCTATTTTTGCCATCGTCTGCTGATTTATAATTCTGATCATTGCGATAGTTGTATCTACAGATTCCATACTAGAGATAGTTTAAATCTTTCAGCAGATTCTTTGATTTTTATTTTTATTTATCAATGAATTCTTCTTATTGAAGGGTTTAAGCATGGAGATTGATGATGAGATGGTTGCAGATGAAAATGAGAAGAATGCTTTGCAGGAAGTGGTTTATAACACCAAACTGAGTAAGGGGTACCATATCCTTGCGCGGGATATTGGTGTCATGGAGCCAAAATCTCCAGAGGACATATATAAGGTAGTATTTTGTTAGGTTATTTGCCGATTCAGTTGTTTGAGCAGTTTGTTAGTTTGTTTAAGCACCCCAGTTAAAATTTAAAAGACATGCTCATTTGTTAGGTTCATCTGATTGGCGGTCGAGGTACCAAAAGCTCCAGCCTTGATTCTGCAAGGCCGAATTTGGCCGCAATTTTTGTCAATGCATTTGTGAATGCTGGTTATTGCCAGGTTAGCTCTTATGAATTTCCTCGCCATCTTTATGGAAAGTAAAGATATTAAGATCATGTTCTTGTTGCAGGACAAACTCATGACTGCAATACCAGATTCTTTGCTATTCAAGAACAACGAACTTTGGAGAGCCAGTGTAGTAGCTAGTCTGGTACTGATATAATCTTATTTCTATTAAATGCACCTTTTAGATTACTACTCCCGCCGTATCAAAATATAAGACGTTTTTTGTAGGCTATATTAAATGCACCTTTTAGATTACTACTCCCGCCGTATCAAAATATAAGACGTTTTTTGTAGGCTAAAAAACCCTACAAAAAACGTCTTATATTTTGATACGGCGGGAGTAGTAATCTAAAAGGTGCATTTAATAGTTTAGCCTACAAAAACGTCTTATATTTTGGTATAGAGGTAACAGTACTAAATACAACACATCATTTTCAGGGAATGATACATATGTGGGATCCTGATTCAGGATTTCCCAAACTTGACAAGTACCTGCACAGCAATGATACTAATGTCGTTGCAGGAACTTTTTTAGGTATAGGCATTGTCTCTTCTGGTGTGAAGAATTATCGGGATCATGTACGCGCCACCTACCTTACTGTATCCATCCTCTTGCTCTTCTAATGCAAGCCCTCTGCTTTAATAACCTCTTATGTTTTCCAGGCACTTGCTCTTATTTCTGAGTATAGCAAGGGTGCAGCATCAGTTACACGGATTGGGGGATTCTTGGGTCTTGGTATTGCTTATGCTGGGTCCCGGAAAGACGAGGTCAATTCAATACATTCCCCTATAGCTGAAATACCCTTATTATCTTGCATTGATACAGTTTCCGAATTTTCAGCTTAAATCACATTTCTCAAGTACCTTGAGTAACCCCCAAACACCTTTGGAGGACTTAGTGTTCTCTGCCATCTCCTTGGGATTGGTGTTTGTTGGTTCCTGCAATGAAGAGATTGCAGAGTCAATCATATCTGTCTTGAAAAATCACAGTAAAGAGCTTACAGAGCCCATTATTCATCTACTTCCAGTTGCCCTTGGCCTTCTATATCTTGGAAAACAGGTAATTTTGTTGTTCCTCCATAGTAAGATTCACAGCTTCTTGTACAATTTTTTCTTGTTGCGGAGCATAGAATAATTATAAAACATGTATCTATCGTTTCGGTGCCTGCCCTTATACTTGTGGACATCCTTTTATGATATATCTTAAACCCATGCTTTGGCTGGTTTCTCTCCATTGTTGTAAAATAGTTTCATCTGCCGATGTGATTTATATTTAAATATCTTTTGTTTTGTATGTGTGTGCGTGTGCACAGGCTTATGCATTTTTCCTATTCATCTCGTTGATCTTAACAACATTGTATCAGGAGATGGTAGTTGCTACTGCTGCTAAGGTTTCTGAAACATTGGAAGAACCATTAAAGAAGTACTGTGGCCTGACTCTTACGTCTTTGGCATATGCTGGGACAGGGAATGTGCTTAAGGTAACTTGCCTTCAACAGATACATGAATTTCAGAGAGGCTGTACAATACCAACAAGTCCAATGCATAGCTAGTTTTTATGAATCATGCCATTTGGATTTTCAGGTTCAGGAGCTCCTTTGTAGTTGCTCAGATAAACTTGTGAAAGGTGGAAGTGACCAAGGGCCAGCAGTCCTTGGAATTGCTCTTATTGCCATGGCTGAAGGATTAGGAGCTGAAATGGCTGTACGGTCCCTCGAGCAGCTTTTACAGTATGGTGATTGTAGTATTAGAAGAGCAGTTCCTCTTGCTCTTGGCATGCTCTGCATATCCAATCCAAAGGTACTCCTATATTTTTGTATAAGCTTGCTTGTTTTTCTATAACATTAAATGGAAATGAGTCATACTTTTGTGATATTAAAAGCCCTTTCAAATGTACCATGAAATTGAATGGAAACATTTATTGGGTTGCACACATACTGGCAATATATTAATACCAGTGGAAGCATAATAGGCTAAGAACATGCACGGCTGTTAGTTTTTCATCTATTGCATCATCCATTTTGGTCCGAATGTGCTTGAAGAACATGCTTTGTTAGGCACTTATTTGGTCTTACTTGATTATTGGCAACTATACATGCTTTGCTCCTTATTTGATTCTAGCTCACTGAGTGCCTGCAGTTATGGTATATTTGATGTAAATAGATTGTATCTTCCAGATGTCTAGTTTCATACTGTCTGCATATCATGTAGGCGGTTGTTGTGGACACACTGAATAGACTGAGCCATGATACGGACGGTGCAGTGTCGATGGTTAGCAACTTCGTCACAATATATAGCATATTAATACCTCTTGAAGCTTAAGATTATGTTTGATCAAATCGGTACTTTCAGGCTGCAATCATCTCACTGGGCTTGATAGGTGCTGGTACAAACAATGCACGTATAGCCGGATTGCTTCGTAAGCTCTCAAGTCAGCAATATGGCGGTTATCTGTATTGTGTAAGTACAAATATACAGCAAAAATAAATAAATTATGTCCTTGTTTTAAACACTAGTAAGATTTCCTGTGGTTATTTAAGTTTCAGATGATTTGATTTCGTTTGATTTCAGGTGAGGATTGCACAGGGTCTTGTTCACCTTGGGAAGGGCTTGCTGACACTTGACCCATGCCACTCTGACAGGCTACTTCTATCTCCGTGAGTAATGTGCCCCATATGGTTTCCCTTTGGTTTTACTGGAAGCACGTTTCAAAAAGCTCTTGTTGTTGGTGTTGTTGTTGTTGTTGTTGTCACTTTTCAGCGTAGCACTAGCTGGGCTTGCAACCGTTCTGTACGCATGCCTTGACATGCAACCCATCATCGTCGAAAAGTATCCCTACATGCTATACATCCTCGCCCTTGCTATGCAGGTATGTATCTCCTACTGTACTAAGGACTCAGTGGTAGAGTTAAAGAAGAATCACATGATTTGAAATGTGTGTTTCTCTGCTGGGGACAGCCTAGGATGTTACTGACTGTGGATGAGGATCTCAAGCCCCTACATGTGCCTGTTCGTGTCGGCCAAGCAGTCGACGTGGTCGGTCAGGCGGGAAGTCCCAGGACCATCACTGGCTTCCAGACGTACAACACGCCTGTAGTGCTTGCTGCAGGGGAGCAAGCTGAGCTAGCAACTGAAAAGTAATTACAGAGCATTTTCGAAATGAATCTTATGTTCAGTAACTTGATTCTTGCTTGAGCTTATTGCTGTTCCTGCGTGTAGATATATTCCGCTGACACCAGTTCTGGAGGGCTTTGTGATCCTGAGGAAGAACCCAGAGCATCATGAAGATTGAGAGATTGGTGCGATGCAAGCGGAAGCGGATCTGCGGATGGAGTGTCATGAACAGGCTTGGTCAACATCTAACTGTCACACAAGCAAGTGACAATGACTATTGTGAAGAGGCTGCAAATATTCCTTAACAGAGTACAGGGACAATACAAAAGTATAGAATAAGCTCAGGGGTCAATGTACAGAGGGAGATTGGGTCGATGTTTCTTCGAAAAGAGGAGAAGCAACTTTGTCGGAACGGGGAACAGAAACAGATGGCTGCATAGCATAACCTCAATCAAATTTTGTGTTTTCACTCACTAGACTGTTTTTGAGATGCATATAATAGACATACTCAGTTGTCCGATGTTTTCTGCCCTTTTAAGAAGTCACTCATCATGTATCTACAATGCTAAGACATCCGCAAATGATCAACTTTTTGCACCCATCTGTTGCAAAAGCAAACATAATCTATAGATGGATAAACTTGCATTTTGTAAGAAAGCTAGTAGTGCACTGCCGAGAGGTGACTATCTGTCATTCACGACCTCATTACTGATGGAGGTACTTTCTGTAGATTGATTTACGACTTCACCGGCGATATCATTCAGAACAAAATAGCCTCCTTTTTGTGGAGCAAGGAAGAACGACTGAGTAAATCTACGCTTAATGGCATCAGGGACAGTAAAGGATCCACTAACTAAAATGAGCACACCGCCCTCATGGGATGGCTGAGAATCTACATTGTCTATCTGCATCGAACATTCCTGAGGTATGTAGATACAAAGTGTTCATTGATATCCTGGTTAAGCACACACACAAAAAATCAATTAGAACCAATCAGGGGACAATAGCCCTTAACTGAGCGAGCATGTATTAGACAAATATGAGCTAAATGATGGGCGGCGAGAGGCATGGCATTCTGGGCCGGAACCTGCGTCTCAAGTGTGGGCGGGCAGCCATGGCTTCGTGTGTGTGTGTGGGGGGGGGGGGGGGGGGGGGCGGGTGCGGGGGGTGGCGGAGCAGGGGTGTGTCTGTGCCGGAGGGGTGTGAGCGCAGGGTTACATCACTTGTCGTCATTGTCCGTCTCACCCCTCCTCGGTGGCTCCAAGCGGTTCTTCTTAGCTCATCTTTAGTTTGCGTGGGGTGCCCGCGACACCTTTGTATCTTGCCTTAGGTGTGTGTATGTGTTGAGGTGTCGTGATGGTGTGTGTTTGTGTCAGTTCGCTCGGGTGTATGTGGTAATGATTGATTTATAATATAAAGCGAGGAAACCCTTTTTTGGTAAAAAGAAGGTGGTCGCGGCGGTATTGAAATATTTGGAGGTTGGAATCATGCCAGATGGTATAAACGACACAATCATAGTGCTTATTCCTAAGGAAAAGAAGACACAAAGTTTGAGAGAGTTCAGACCGACTAGTCTTTGCAAACTTATATATAAGGTCACCTTCAGATGCTTGGTTAATCGTTTGCGTTTTTTTTGTATGAACCTATCTTGGAAACTCAAAGTGCCTTTATTTTGAAAAGGTTCCGGAAGGGATGATGATGGACATCACAATCATTGACTTTGAGGGCATCCTCAAAATCCAGCAAAATAAGAATTCTCGGAACATTTATTGTGCTTACAAACGGGATCTCACCAAATGCGGCATTATTAGTTTTTTTCTAGTTTACCTCGTAAAAGCATATACAGCTGGATTTTGTAAATCCGGCCCCTCAAACGCCCGCGGACAATGACCGGTCACGTCTCAAATTAGCCACTTTGCATCCGTCTCTCTCATATTTCATCCCTTAGATCCATACAAAGAATGCAAAAAAAACCTATGTACTACATCTACGTACTACCCTAGCTACTCTTCGTCGTCGGAGATGTCCATGACGCCGGTGTCGGGCGCCGGCTGGACGGGCGGGTAGGAGGGCTCCAGCTCATCCTCCTCCTGCTCGACCTCATCCATGTGGCGAACATCTCCGTCTCCTCCGCGACCTCTTGCGCCTCCATCTCCTACCGGTGATGACGTCTTGCCTCCGCAGCCGACTCCGACCAGAGGTGATCGAGGATAGCCTGCTGCTCCGCCTGCAGATCCCCGTCATCAGTGTCCCCCACATCCTCCTCCTCCGGCTCATCCCCCTCTATAATACTTATTTGCAAATCCAAATCTGGTAATTGTTCTCTAATAGCACCTGCTCCTGTAGCAATTTCCCGATTTCGAAATGTTGCAAAGCCTGGGGTAGAAAAAAAGGGAGAAATGATGTGGTTACAAGATGCAATTTCCTCTTCGAATAAACCTCGTAATCGTAAAAAAGTGGGTTTTTTAGTGTTGGGCCTAGCAAAAGAGAAATCGAGACGTCAGGAGTCCATTGATGAAAAGGGGCTGGGGAAAGCTTAAACCTAAGTCCTACAGTGATGGATATAAGCGTCCGGAGAAAGGAATCAGTCTCTTCAGTCCGGCGCATGCCTCCCTACCCTCGGTAGCTTACGAGTTTACGTCCATCCCTGGCCGGGTACAATTTCAGTTAGTGGATCCGGAGGGAGGCATTGAAGGGCCTGGGTCCCCCATTCCGTCCTAGTCGGACTCGGAGCGAAGCATCTCCCAAGGCCAACTTCCATTCACCAAACCCAGGTTCCTTGAGGAGCTTCAGCTGAAGAAGGAGGCATATTCGGAGCTGGTTGAGGGTCATCCACAACTTCCAGAGCACAATTCTTAAGCACTTGCTCTAACCTTTCTAGCTTTGGAGCATTGCTCTTGGACAGATCAGAGGCGCCTTCCCGGTAAGGAAGAGGATAAAAAGGTGCTGTCATCTATCTCGACCATCTTAGGCGCACACTTTATTCGGACAATGGGGCACGATGCTCTAAAAAAACTTACTGAAAAAAACATAGCGGTAACGGCTGTTTTAAAAAGCACCTCTTCCTTTCCTGAAACTCAAACAACCTATTAGGCTACTAAAAGGCTAATCCAGACGAAAGAGATAGCGAGAAAACGACTCCTCAAGCCGAAATAAGGGCGGGCCGCTGCAATGAGAGCCTAAGTTGCGGAGTTTTTTCTAGATTCTTTTTTTGGTGCGTTCTTCCTTTTTTTGGATAGAAAGAAGGGTTCCACAAAGTCATCCTCCCCGTCCTCCGGATCCACTGCATCCGGAGGGAGCCCCGTGGTGATCCGGGCTTCGCGCCTAGCCCAGATCTGCTCAAGGAGCTCGAGCTGGTGCTCCGGCGTCAGAAATGGCTCGCTCCTCACCCGACGACGTGAGGACATGGCTACTAGGCGGATAGGTGGAGTGGAAAGTGGCGGCGGCAGCAGACAGAAGGAGGAAAATGTGGATGGATGGTAGGGTTTCGATGCCGCCGGTCGACTTAAATAGCCAAGCAAGACACTACGCGGCCCGCCGAAGGAGACGAGTTTCGGACCGTCGGGTTTGAGGGCATTTTCGGCTAGGACCCCTTCGTCAGTCCGACGTGGCGGGTGTGCCCGTGCGCCTCCATATCTGCCACATATTTGAGCTGGACATGAGTGGTGCCGGTCAGACCGGATGTTTTATACCCGTTTGAGGCGTCTGTCTGGGTTGAAAAAACGTGACCAGACAATGACATGACGGACCATCTAGATGTATGAGGCGGGTTTGAGGCACCCGGCTGTAGCTGACAACCGACCAAGAGGCGGTTCGCTCGTGTGAGTGAAAACACGTGCCGTTCGCTTGTTCGCCAGCCGGCGCGCTATATAAACTCTTGGCGTTTACTTCGGTTGACCTCCCCTGACCAGAAAGATCACCACACCAGCCAGCCCAAATCCTCCTCCCCTCCCTCTCCTCCCTCCCATTTCTGAATTTCTGATTGCCCGCCGACTCCCCGAACTCCCTCGTAAACCCTACCTAGCCGCGCGACGACGCCAGCGGCGGTGGCGGAGCCCCCACCTCCGCCCCTTCCCCGCCTCCCCCGCCCCGCCGCAGCCGGCAAGGGCAAGGGGAAGATGAAGGGGGACGATCTGGTGAGCAGCGACGACCCCGCCACTTCTCTCCCTTCTCTTCCTCCGCCTCCTCCCCGCGGGGCGGGGGCGCCGCTCGTCCTCTCTCTTACGGGTGCGGCCGCGTGACTTGCGTCTCGTGCCTGTCGCAGTCGGAGGAGGACCTCGAGCTCAAGGCGCGTCTCGAGGATTGCGTGCAGCTGGCGCAGAGCGGCGACCCCCGCCTCCGGGTAGAAGCCATCGACACCCTGAGGTAATGCCTTCTGCCGCTTCTGAACTTCCCCGGGATTCGGCCCGCATCGCTCTCAAATTTGGATGGCCAGTTTAGGCGCGAAAACCAGATTCCGTATGATCCGGGCGCGAAAACCAAATTCGGTTCGGATGTAAGTGTTTGTCGCGCCGCTGCTCAGTTTCTAGTCTCCTGCACCACTCTCAGTTTTGGTTAGTTTCGGTTCTGGTCTCCTGCTTAGTTCCGGTTCGGATTCAGGCGCGTCGCTGTCAATTTTGGATGGCTATTTTTTAGGCGCGAACACCAGATTCCGCGTGATCCGTTTTCTCGATTCGCATGCAAATGTTTGTTGCGCCGCTGCATAGTTTGTAGTCTCCTGCACCCTAATCTCTGGGTTGATTTCTTGATTTACCTACCGGTATGTACTGCAATCTGCAGGCGAGTTTATAGGAATGTTGCGCTCTGCGAAATTCACTGTCATGAAAAATTGGAGGGACAGGAATACTGTTCAGGTTTTTGGTTGTGCTGGTTTGCTTATTTTGCAAGGATGCCAATTTTGGGCTCCCTCTGCTCTTAAGTTGGGACAGGATACTACGAAAGCAAAATTCCTATTGCGTCATGCTTTCGCTGTTGAATTTCACTATCATGTTATGATGGTATATTTGATTTGATTTGTTCATTTCGAATGTTGCATCCTACTGCTGCTATTGACTGCAGCACTGCATTCCTCAAACAGCTAATATGCCATTTTTCTTCTCGGTACATAGTTAACTGTGGTTAATGCCTAACAGGAAAGAGATTCGTGCGGCGACAAGCTCAATGACGTCTGTCCCGAAACCACTCAAATTCCTCCGTGCACACTACGGAACTCTCAAGGCTTGTTTTCAGAGAATGCGGGATCCTGCACAGAAGGTATCAAGGGATTGTTAATGTCTCAGTTGAGCCAAGCTTAAGTACTATGGTGCTTATGATTTTCTGTTCTTATTGTGCAGAAACATATGGCTGACATTCTGTCAGTATTGGCCTTGACAGCGTCTGCTGAAGGAGAAAGGGTATGCAGAAATACCAAAGCACTGTTTAAACATTTGTGCATTTCCTTCTGTTAGTATCTTTCTTTTTTATAAATGACCATCGCGTGAAATTCCGAGCAAGATATACTCTACAAATAGTTTTTATTTATTTCTAGTTCATAGTGGTTAGAGTTTGCTTTAGCACTCATAAATACGGATCTTAAAACCAGGCTAGGTGGCATAAGCAAAGAGCAATATGTGAAGGCCCCAAACAAAAATCTAGATTAACAGCCTCATCCCTCTGTTATGCTGTAACTAACCTGAACCCACTAAAATATTTAGTCATGTGTGCCGCTGGGACCAAGGGCAAGGATTAATCTTCATAGTAACTTACCTATGGCTCGATCATATGTCATCCTATATTACCCCATTCGACCATTATCGACATCAACACATGGGCCATCAATTGATTTATTTAACTTCTGGATTGATCATCCTGTGCCTAATGTCGCTGGCGAGAGAACCACATCTATCACTGCTGACTGCAACTTTAACAGTGTTATGCTTTGACACAAACCAGATAGCTAACAGGCACCTAGTCCTTTTCTTTGCTTGGATATTTTAACACCAGAACCTACATGTAGTTACATTTACTTTAATACAGGTTTTCCCTCATCGTAAACCACCTAACTTCCATTATACTACTTCATAAGCTTTTTTGGAAAGCTGAATACTGAAATGAGCATCTAGATTTAGTTGACCATTACTGTATAGGTTTGTCTTGCTAAATTTTGCTTCCTTTTCTTGTTTTAGGAAAGCCTCAAGTACTGTATGATGGGCTCTTTAGTTGATATATGTTCATGGGGTCATGTATATGTGAGGTGCTGACATTATTCATCCCCCTGGCTGTAATTCTAACCTTACCTTTTCTTCATGTTACTTGTAAATAGCTCCCTATTAGCATTATTTACTATTTTGTCTTCGTATACACTTTTTTCCATCCTTGTAGCTACAAATACAACGTGATGTGAATTTATTTTTTATATGCCCTCAAATGCAATACTAAATCTAAAGAATCACTCTTATGTATTTTGTTGTTGTTCCAGTTTGAGTGTTATTGACTTACCACCATCCTAGTCATTCTGCCATTTCAAATCTAAGCTATATTGTTCGGAAATTAATGGACTATAGTATTGCTCCTAAGTTTTTTTGTTGCGGAGGCTCAAGCTGTTTCATATAGTGGGCTCTAATTATGTCAATGTCTTTTTCGACAGAAACTTGGCTTTTGAAATTGGAAAAGAGTGGAAGGTTAGATCCTAATCCACTTCATCGTTTGTATTGCATGATTTTTTATATGTTCTCCATAGTACCCTGTTCTGTAGTATGATATCTAAATCTGAGAATGGTTTCATACTGAAACCATACTTGAACCTTATCCGTACATGTATCTCTCAAAACCATACTTGAACCATACCTGTTTAATGCCATTTTCAGCCCAACCAAAACTAAACCCTCTATTTTTTCCACCCAAACCAATTTAAACCCAATACATAACCGTGGGTTTAAACCCAATAAATAACTATGGGTTTGCTTCAATGTATATATGATTGCACAAATCGACATCTTAAGAAGCAAATGACATAGAAAAGGCATAAGTGCATCTACAACAGTTTGAGAACAAAGTTATCGTTGAGATACGGTCAACACACAGCAAGAGTAAAAAAAAAGACAATGCCCACGACCGAAAAGCTCACTGACAAGTGTATTAAAACCAATTGCTTAGCTAAAGCACAAGCAAACACATCCGATTTGCATGTGGTGTTTCCCCATAATACAGAATTACATAGTGCATCGCAGCATGTACGTGGATCAAAGATACTCGTTGTCGATGCGTCGTTACTTATTGCACATAACCAATGCCCAGAAACCGGTTTGGACCCATAGTTTATAGCCGTTAATAACCAAACTGTTTAAGCCCATAACCAACTATACCCAAATTGGTTTTTTCACATACCCAAACCAAAACCAAACTAAAAAAGTTTCAGCCCAATAAAACCTGAACCAATCAAATCCAAAGTAAGAACCGAACCGTTTCACCCAGTTTTTTAATAACCATTCTCAGGTTTAATGATATCCACTTTCTGTCCGGATGGCATGCCATTTCGCGTGTTAGTTCCGTGCTAGATATGCATAGTTTTCGGCAAAAAACTGAATAGTGGCCCGCCCCTGTCTCTCTTCACAGTAGTATGACATCCAATTTCTGTCTAGATGTTGTTGATTATAACCAATAGTGTTTTAATTGTTCTTCATGGTAGCATGACATCCAATTTCTGTTTAGATGTTGTATATTAGAATCGAAAGTGTTTTGGTTGTTTTTCCTCGAACCTTTTGACTTTATCGTCAGTATGTATATACCTTACTGATTGATGTACCATAATTTCTGTGGCTGTCCAGCTGACAAGACTCTTGAAGTTGTGATTGCTGGTTTGCTATCTCTTAATGCATTTTATTTTGTTAGAAAAGAAGTTCCATCAACTCTTTCTTTTGTTATCTATGCTATAGTGTATTAGTTGTTCCAGGAAGTTGGGCTTAAATATCAAACTTTTCTTGTTTTGCAGGACAATGGCTCATCAACACCAATTGAATCCAAGATAGAACTAGTGCTGGAAATTGTCAAATTTCACATGAAGGTTGATTCCGATTAGATTTTGTGTGTTGCATTTGTTTTATTTTGTTACTTCATCATATAAAAATATTAACTTATGTGAAATATGCTAATCGTAATTGATAACCAATAGTAATTGTTTAAAATAAACCTAATAGTGATTAATTCTTTGATGGATTTTGTTATTGTAGCATAATGCTGAAACTGAAGCTCTGGATCTTTTGATGGAGGTTTGGTGAAACATTTCTGTTTGGATTAATGGATCAGCTTTATGCTTATTGAGATGCAACTGAAGCATGGTATTTCTTTGTACATAGGTTGGATACCTTGAGATGCTTTTAGACGAAAAATATGAAGAGTACCTTGCAAGGCTATTTTGTCTTGTTGACTCTACCAACTACAAAAGGGCATGCTTGTATTTGACTACTTCTTCTAAGTACGTGAGTGAATTTATGCATTCTCTAATTTTAAATTTATCGAGATTAAACTTGTGACCACTTGTTATGTTGGGGTGGAAACTGGCAGATACCTTTTGACTCCTGACCGTGAGGCCTATGAGGCCACACTTTACATTGCCTTTGGCATGTATGGGAAGTTTAGGGATCTTGCAAGTGCTTTGCGAATTGTGCTTTTGGTCAACGACGACAAGGTAAGTGAATGAACTATGCCTGTGATTTTGAGGTCCGAAATTCAATGGCACTAACATTGATTTCAATGTCTTCTAGTGTTGTGATCAGAGTGTGAAGATTGTATTTGCAGAAACTGAAGATTTCTCCCTGAAGCAGCAACTCGCATTTATGATAGCACGCTATGTGAGTCTCATCCATGCTCACAGACATGCAACAGAAGCAAAATTACCTATTTTTGCCATCGTCTGCTGATCTACAATTCTGATCATTGGGATAGTTTGTACCTATAGATTCCATACTACAGATTGTTTAAATCTTTTAGCAGACTCTTTGACCTTTATTTTCCTTTATCAATGAGCTCTTCTTATTGAAGGGTTTAAGCATGGAGGTTGATGATGACATGGTTGCAGATGAAAATGAGAAGAATGCTTTGCAGGAAGTAGTTAATAACACCAAACTGAGTGAGGGGTACCATATGCTTGCGCGGGATATTGGTGTCATGGAGCCAAAATCTCCAGAGGACATATATAAGGTAATTTTTTGTTAGGTTATTTGCCGATTCAGTTTTTAAGTAGTTTGTTAGTTTGTTTAGGTACCCCAGTTAAAATAAAGACATGCTCATTTGTTAGGTTCATCTGATTGGCGGTCAAGGTGCCAAAAGCTCCAGCCTTGATTCTGCAAGACAAAATTTGGCCGCAACTTTTGTCAATGCATTTGTGAATGCTGGTTATTGCCAGGTTAGCTCTTATGAACTTTCTCGCCATCTTCAGGGAAAGTAATGATATTAAGATCATATTCTTGTTGCAGGACAAACTCATGACTGCAATTTCAGATTCTTCTGAAAATTTGCTATTCGAGAAGAACGAACTTGGGAAAGCCAGTGCAGTAGCTAGTCTGGTACTGATATAATTCTATTTCTATTAAATGCACCCTTTAGATTACTAGACGATGCGAGTATTTGATAAGATAACAGTACTAAATACTAACACATCATTTTCAGGGAATGATACATCTATGGGATCATGATTCAGGATTTGCCATACTTGACAAGTACCTGCAGAGCGATGATACTCATGTCGTTGCAGGGGCTTTGTTAGGTATAGGAATGGTCTCTTGTGGTGTGAAGAATGACTATGATCCTGTATGTACCACCCTACCCTACTCCATCCATCCTCTTGCTCTTCTAATACAAGTCCTCTGCTGTAATAACCTCTTATGTTATGCAGGCACTTGCTCTTATTTCTGGGTATAGCACGAGTGCAGCATCAATTACACGTATCGGTGCAATCTTGGGCCTTGGTATTGCTTATGCTGGGTCCCGGAAAGACAAGGTTAAATCAATACATTCCCCTATACCTGAAATACCCTTATTATCTTGCATTGATATAGTTTCCGAATTTTCAGCTTAAATCGTTGTTCTTAATTACCTTGAGTGACTCCCAAGCACCTTTGGTGGACTTAGTGTTCTCTGCCATCTCCTTGGGATTGGTGTTTGTTGGTTCCTGCAACGAAGAGATTGCACAGTCAATCATATCTGTCTTGAAAAATCTTATTAAAGCAGAGCTTGCAGAGCCCATTATTCGTCTGCTTCCAGTTTCCATTGGCCTTCTATATCTTGGAAAACAGGTAATTTTGTTGTTCCTCAGTAAGATTCACAGCTTCCTGTACATTTTTTTTCTTGTTTCGGAGCATGGAATAATTTTAAAACATGTATTCTATGTTTCGGTGCCTGCCCTTATACTTGTGGACACCCTTTGATGATATACCTTAAACCCATGCTTTGGCTGGTTTCTCTCCATTGTTATAAAATAGGTTCATCTGCTGATGTGATTTATATTTAAATACCTTTTATTTTGAATGTGGCTGCATGTGCACAGGCTTATGAATTTTTCCTATTCAATTTGTTGATCTTAACAACACTGTATCAGGAGGGGCCGAAGGCTAACGTTGTTAAGGTTTCTGAAACATTTGATGAAATAATGAAGGAGGTTTCTAAATTTTTTGATAAAATAATGAAGGACTATTGGGATGTAACTCTTATGTCTTTGGCATATGCTGGGACAGGGAATGTGCTTAAGGTAACTTACCTTCAAAAGATACATGAATTGCAGAGAGATTGTATGATACCCAAAAGTTCAATGCATAGCTGTTCTTAATGAACTATGCCATTTGATTTTTCAGGTTCAGGAGCTCCTTAGTATCTGCTCAAAAAAGGAAGGTGGAAGTCACCAAGGGCCAGCAGTACTTGGAATTGCTCTTATTGCCATGGCTGAAGAATTAGGAGTTGAAATGGCTGTACGGTCCCTTGAGCAACTTTTTAAGTATGGTGATTATAATATTAGAAGAGCGGTTCCTCTTGCTCTTGGCATGCTCTACATATCCAATCCAAAGGTACTCCTATATTTTATACTCCCTCTGTCTCAAAATATAAGAACGTTTTTAACACTACACTAGTGTAAAAAACGTTGTTATATTATGGGACGGAGGGAGTATAAGTTTCGCTTGTCTTCTGTAACATTAAGGGGCTGTTCGGACTCTCTCCACTCTCCAACTCCATGCCGGAGCGGAGCAGGATCTAGCTCTAATTTGAGGAGTGTCCGGAAGGCCGCTCTGCAGGCTCCGCTCCGTGGCGATTTGCCAAACAGGGCCTAAATGGGAACAAATCAAACTTTTGCCATATTAATAGCCCTTCCAAATGCACCATGAAATTAAATGGAAACATTTCTTGGGTTGGCGGATGGATTGGTCCCACAAGATGGAGCATTTGCATCTCTGTACTGTTGCACACATATTTGTAATATATTAATAGCAGTGGAAGCACAATAGGCTAAGAACATGCATGACTGTTAGTTTTTCATCTGTTGCAAAACCATCCGTTTCGGTCTGAATGTGCTTGGAGATCACGCTTTGTTAGACACTTATTTGGTCTTGGCTTATTGGCAACAACATGCTTTGCTGCTTCTTATTTGATTCTAGCTCACTGAGTGCCCGCAGTTATGGTAATAATGTACATAGGTTGCATCTTGCAGATCTCTAGTTTCATTCTGTCTGCCTATCATAATTAATGTAAATAGATTGTATCTTCCAGATGTCTAGTTTCATACTGTCTGCATATCATGTAGGTAGACGTTGTAGACACACTGAGTAGACTGAGCAATGATGCGGACGGTCAAGTAATGATGGTTAGTAACTTCGTCACAATATAACATATTGATTCTTCTTATTTCTCAGATTACATATTTGATCAAATCACTACATGCAGGCTGCAACCATCTCACTGGGTTTGATAGGTGCTGGTACAAACAATGCACGTATAGCCGAGTTGCTTCGTAACCTCTCAAGTCAGGAACATGGCGTTTACCTGTTTTGTGTAAGTACAAACCTACAGCAAAAAACACTATCCTTGTTTTAAACGTTAGGACGATTTCCTTTGGTTATTTAGGTTTCAGATTTGTTGATTTCTTTTGATTTCAGGTGAGGATTGCCCAGGGTCTTGTTCACCTAGGGAAGGGCTTGCTGACACTTGCCCCATACCACTCTGACCGGTTACTTCTATCCCCGTGAGTAATGTGTCCGGTAGGGTTTCCCTTTGGTTTTACTGGAATTGTGATTTAAAAAGCTTTTGTGTTATCACTTTTCAGCGTAGCGCTAGCTGGGCTAGTAACCGTTCTGCACGCATGCCTTAACATGCAACCCACCATCCTCGGAGAGTATCCCTACATGCTATACATCCTTGCCCTTGCTATGCAGGTATGTATCTTGTACTAAGGACTCAGTGGTAGGGTCAAAAAGAATCATATGATTTTGAAATGTGTGTTTCTCTGCTGGGAACAGCCTAGGATGTTACTGACTCTGGATGAGGATCTCAAGCCCCTCCCTGTGCCTGTTCATGTTGGCCAAGCGGTTGATGTGGTCGGTCAAGCGGGAAGTCCCAGGACCATCACTGGGTTCCAGACGCACAACACGCCTGTATTGCTCGCTGCAGGGGAGCGAGCTGAGCTAGCAACTGAAAAGTAATTACAGAACATTTTCGAAATGAATCTTATGTTCTCTTCAGTAACTTGATTCTTCCTCGAGCTTACTGATGTTCCTGTATGTAGATATATTCCGCTGACACCAGTTCTGGAGGGCTTTGTGATCCTGAGGAAGAACCCAGAGCATCATGAAGATTGAGAGATTGGTGCGATGCAAGCGTAAGCGGATCTGCGGATGGAGTGCCATGAAGAGGCTTGGTCAACATCTAACTGTCACACAAGCAAGCGACAATGACTATTGTGAAGAGGCTGCAAATATTCCTTCTAACAAAGTACAGGTCGTACAGGGGTCAATACAAAGAGCGGAATAGCGTTCGGGGTCAATGTTTGTACAGAGGGAGAATCGGGTCGATGTTTCTTCGGAAAGAGGAGAAGCAACTTTGTCGGAAGGGGAAACAGAAACAGTGGGTGTGACTGAAAGCTGCATAGCATAGCCTATAATTTTGTGTTTTCACTCGCTAGACTCTGTTTCCCAGAACAAAAAATTGTCTGTGTTCCTTAACATGCACATATATAGTCTTTTGAGATGCATATAATAGATATATTCAGTTGTATACTTGTCTGATGTTTTCTCCCCTTTTAACAAGTCATAATGTATGTACAATGCTAAGGCATTCGCAAATGTTAAACTTTTCGCACCCATTTGTTGCAAAAGCAAACATAATCTATAGATGGATAAACTTGCATTCTGTAAGAAAGCTAGTAGTGCACTGCCGAGACGTGACTATCTGTCATTCATGACTTCATTGCTGATGGAGGTACTTTCTGTAGATTGATTCATGACTTCACCGGTGATATCATCATACCCAGAAATAATCCATCAACGGAAGCACTGTAACCTTGACAGGTGGTGTTTCTGGCCAAGTATTGAAATGTCAGCAAAGCTATGGAAGGAGCAACTCTGAGGGTGAAAGAAAACTGAAGATTAATGTTAGTTACCTGGCTCAACTGGAATGTATCTAAGCACATCATTCAGAACAAAATAGCCTCCTTTTTGTGGAGCAAGGAAGAACGACTGAGTAAACCTACGCTTCATGGCATCAGGGACAGTGAAGGACCCACTAACTAAAACGAGCACACCGCCCTCGTGGGATGGCTGAGAATCTACATTGTCTATCTCCATCGAACATCCCTTGAGGTATGTAGATACAAAGTGTTTATTGATATCCTGGTTAAGCACACAAAAAACAAATTGATTAACCAATCAAGTGACTATAGCCCTTAATTGAGCAACCACGTATTAGACAAATAAGAGAGACAAGTGTTGGGAAGAATTCTACTGCCTTCAACATGGCACATAATCTCTTGCTACAAAATGATGTTGTATCACAAGGTTGTGCTTGCATGGATGCTGCATAATAAGATCACATAGAAACCATATTGGCATGCACATCCTTTAGCTAACGATGTCCAATTGTCCATGGATCACATTTCAACACGTATGGTCTAAACATTGGATTCTTAGCATAATCCCACTACTACTAAATGCTCAATTTACAACCGAAATGGAAAGATCATACAATGCCGCTGCTGCGCTGCAGAGAACTTACACGCAGTGTGGTTATAGATGTCAATGTACCATCAGAATTTGGCTTCCGACCAAGAATACTTTGATCATGATAGAACTTATGGACATCCTCTGGTGACTCATTCAGAATTTTGTAGTAGTGTTGGGCAAATGCATTTCCAATCTGTAAGCAAAGCCAATCCTGATCAACAATACCCTTTTATTTGCAGAGTAATAATAACTAATATGGAGAAAATCACTACCACGTGGGGATGGGGAAGAACACCACCCACAGAATTCCCAGCTTTCGCAGCCATTGCTGCATAAGGAACATCTCTGATTAGTATCTTTTGAGGTGAATGAATATTGTGAGAATGTAGAATGCAAAATTGTTGCCAGAAAGGAAAATGCTTAAAATTCAGAACCAAAACATTAATACTTGTGTCCCACAGGGCCAAAGCAAGAAAAAGAAAAGAAGGTCTGCAGCTCAGTGTCGGGTGCCGACTGAAAGACTCCCACCAAAATTCAGAAACTACACAAGGGTACGGGCATCGGCTTCCTACTAAATGGCAGCGGGCTAAATCGTTCAAGATTTGCAGCACAGGACTGTCCTGATACTCCAAAGTACCAGCCCAACTACCAACATCAGTTCAGCAGCAACTGACGAGAATCCATCCAGACAAACAATGATCAGAGCTCTACACAAAAAACACCACTGCCTACGCCCCCAGTCAGCGATACATAAGCCCTCTGCTAACGCGACATGAAAGCTTGTACTGTATTACACTACTACTCCCTCTGAAAACTAAGTGATCTACTACAAGATCTTATATTCCTACTCCCACAGAGTACTGCAGCGCGAATTTACAGACGGCATAAACTTGAGTGTGGCCAGAGTCACAGCGTTACCCCCGCGCACCAAACGCCCACACGGACCCACGAAGCCTACAAAGCTCACGAACCGCGACGGCACGACCAAGGAAGGACGAAGCGCGTCGAGCAAATAACGACGCTCGCCTAAAAGAGGAGACATCGAGGAGCACAAGTGGGCACTGGGGGAGGAACTGGTTGTACCTCACGAACGGAGTACGGTCGAGCCGGCCGCCGCTGGAGAGGAAACCCTAGCGAGGCGATTCGGAGATGGTGCTGCTGGCAATCGCGGATCTGCGGCGGAGCAGTTGGACTAGATAGACCGAGTGGGTGGGTGGGTGTGGGGGTTTATGATGGAACTGCGGGTTTGTAGGGCGGTTCAGTATATATATTAGCTCCGCGGCCCCACCTACCGGTCCTTTTTTTTGCGGGTGTTCTTTTTCTTTTTTCTGAGGGAATGCCATCATGGATTCATGGCCTCGGCAAAATGGTTACATCGTTTGCGAGGCATTTTCAGAAAAAATCAAGAGCTCCATCAACCCAATTACAAGAAATGTTATTGTCGTAAGTGAATTTAGCTAAACTATGGGCTACCTCGTTTAACTCCCGCGTACAATGAAAATAATGCACCGAGCCTATCATCCCAGCCACGACGAAGCATTCAGCATAAAGGGAAACACTTCCTATCAGTAGTCTGATAGGAAGCCAACGTCGGACCACTCATTGTCGGTCGATTTGAAAATAATGATGTGGGAGAATCTCAAAGCACAAAAGCGCTATCCACCTATGGTCCTGGCCTCCTAGGTGGTATTGTCATCCATAAAAAGTCTGCCTATCGTCTATGGGGTAAGAATGGATTTGTTGTGCTATCGACAAATATATTTGTACATAGTGCGCTTTAGTCACGCATGACTACTAGAGGTCGCTAGGTCCATGATTATGGTGTTACGATACGTCTCGATGCTACTCATGGTGTAGTTAGCGCACTTGTTTTCATTTTAGTTTGAGATAGGAGTTTTTCTCATTCCTACACAACTTCATAAACTGATCTCTATCCTACTTCATAAACTCCAAACTTCTATTGTGCAATGCAATTAAAATGTAAGTCTGCACACAACAATTGTCAACACGATTGATATGTTTTCATTGTATCTACTTTCCAAACACTTTTTGCTCTTGTTTTGAACTCTAATTTTGCATGATTTGAATGAAACTAATCTGAACTGACGTTGTTTTCAACAGAAGTATTATGATGTTGTTTTTTGTGTAGAAATAAAAGTTCTTGAAATCTGACGAAACTTTTTGGAGATTTTTTATGAAATATATAAAAAATACCGGAACAAAGATCCACCGGAGGGGGGGGGGGCACCAGTTGCCCACAAGGCAACAGGGCGCGCCTACCCCCCCTCACCACAGGGCGCGCCCTGATGACTTGTGGGGGCCCACGTGGCTTCGTCTGACCTAATTCCAACGCTATAAATTATGTTTCCCCAAGAAAAAATAAGAGAAGAAGTTTGATCGCGTTTTATGTTACAGAGCCGCCGCCGCCTCCTGTTATTCATCGGGAGGGCTGATCTGGAATCCGTTCGGGGCTCCGGAGAGGGGGGGTTCGTCGCCATCATCATCATCAATCCTTCATCAACAACTTCATGATGCTCACTGAGGGAGTCCTGGATTAGGGGGTGTTCGGATAGCCGAACTATACCTTCAGCCGGACTCCTGGACTATGAAGATACAAGATTGAAGACTCCGTCCCGTGTCCGGAAGGGACTTTCCTTGGCGTGGAAGGCAAGCTTGGCGATGCGGATGTTCAGATCTCCTACCATTGTAACCGACTCTATGTAACCCTAACCCTCTCCGGTGTCTATATAAACCAGGGGGTTTTAGTCCGTAGGACAACATACACATCAACAATCATACCATAGGCTAGCTTCTAGGGTTTAGCCTCTCTGATCTCGTGGTAGATCTACTCTTGTACTACCCATATCATCAATATTAATCAAGCAGGACGTAGGGTTTTACCTCCATCGAGAGGGCCCGAACCTGGGTAAAATTTCGTGTCCCTTGCCTCCTGTTACCATCCGGCCTAGACGCACAGTTCGGGACCCCCTACCCGAGATCCGCCGGTTTTGACACCGACATTGGTGCTTTCATTGAGAGTTCCTCTATGCCGTCGCTGTCAGGCCCGATGGCTCCTACGATCATCAATAGCGATGCAGTCCAGGGTGAGGCCTTCCTCCCCGGGCAGATCTTCGTCTTCGGCGGCTTCGCACTGCAGGCCGATTCACTTGGCCGTCTGGAGCAGATCGAAAGCTACGCCCCTGACCGTCAGGTCAGATTTGGAAGTTTAGACTACACGGCTGACATCCGCGGGGACTTGATCTTCGACGGATTCGAGCCACTGCCGAGCGCGCCGCACTGTCATGACGAGCATGATCTAACTCTGCCGCCGAACGGTGCCCTGGAGGCCGCACCCGCACCGGCTCCGACCCTCAGTTCGGAGCCAACTGCGCCGATCGAGGATGGGCGGTTGGACGCCACCTCGGGGGCTGCGATCCAAACGGCGACTGAGCCGAACACCAGCCCCGTACTCTGCGAGGCTCGTGACTCCAAGGAGCCAGACTCCTCTCCGGACTCCGAACCCTCCGCGCCCCGGCCAATCGAATCCGATTGGGCGCCGATCATGGAGTTCACTGCCGCAGACATCTTTCAGCACTCGCCTTTCGGCGATATCCTGAAGTCACTGAAGTCTCTCTCTTTATCAGGAGAGCCCTGGCCGGACTACGGTCAGCAAGGTTGGAGTATGGACGATGAAGAAATTCAAAGCCCACCCACCACCCACTTTGTAGCCACTGTCGACGATTTAACTGACATGCTCGACTTTGACTCCGAAGACATCGACGGTATGGACGCCGATGAAGGAGACAATGAAGAACCAGCGCCTATTGGGCCCTGAAACGCCACCTCGTCATATGACGTATACACGGTGGACACACCAAAAGATGACGACGAGGAGTGGAAGGACGCACCGAAGGCCTGTTCCCTCGAAAAGCAATCAAAACGACGACGCAAGCGCCGCCCCAAATCCCGCCTCGACAGAAATAGCGATCACACAGACCCAGCGCTGGAGCAGGGCGAACCGCTGCCGGACAACGGCAATCCGAATATTCAAACCGAACAAATAAATCCTATCAGGGATAATGGTCCGGACGACATAACGCCGGACAGGCACCCGGAGCATCAGAATGCCCGCGAAAGGCTCATTGCCACCACAAGGAGCCTTAAAAAGTAGAAGCGAAGGCTCAAGGCCGCGCAAAACAAACTCCAATTCAGATGGAGTAAAATACTTAATACAACAGCAATGTACGGCGACGATCGCCCCTCAAAGAGCTACCCAAAGCGGAAGCTGCTACCCGAATTCGATGAGGAGGCCTCCAACCCCCCACAACCAAATATCAAAGCAACCACCTGGTCGGATAGACGACCCCTCTATCAACACAGAACGACATACAATGCCGCCCACAATACAACACGCGACCCACGCGAGGGCTCGCACCCAAAGGACGGCGCAACAAGATCCATCTATGGACCACGCAAGCGCGCCCCAGCATACAATGCAACACAACAAGCATCAGAACAACGCGGTACACCCAGTTACAGGGGTGCCGCACACCCCCTATGTTTCACCGATGAGGTGCTGGACCATGAATTTCCAGAGGGATTCAAGCCCATAAACATAGAGGCATACGATGGGACAACAGACCCTGGGGTTTGGATTGAGGACTATATCCTTCATATCCATATGGCTCGAGGAGATGATCTCCACGCCATCAAATACTTACCCCTCAAGCTCAAAGGGCCAGCTCGTCACTGGCTCAAAGGCCTCCCCGAAAGCTCCATTGGAAGTTGGGAAGAGCTCGAAAACGCCTTTCGGGAAAATTTTCAAGGAACTTATGTTCGACCTCCGGATGCGGACGATTTGAGTCATATAACTCAACAGCCCGGAGAGTCAGCACGAAAGCTTTGGAACAGGTTTCTCACTGAAAAGAACCAGATTGTCGACTGTCCGGACGCTGAAGCCTTGGCAACTTTCAAGCATAGCGTCCGTGACGAATGGCTCGCCAGACACCTCGGCCAAAATAAGCCGAGAACGATGGCCGCATTAACAAACCTCATGACCCGCTTTTGCGCGGGTGAGGACAACTGGCTAGCCAGATGCAGCACTAGCGACCCCAGTATATCTGAAGTTAGAGATGGAAACGGGAAATCATGGCGCAACAGCAATAGCAAACGCCGGAATAAAGAAGACATCACGAAGGGCACGACAGTAAATGCCGGATTCAAAAGCTCCCGGCCAGGTCAAAAGCCGCCCACTAAAGGCACCAGGGATGAACCGTCCAGCCTCAACAAAATTCTGGACCAGGTATGTCAGATAAATAGTACCCCGAGCAAGCCCGCTAATCATACCCATAGAGAATGTTGGGTCTTCAAGCAGTCCGGCAAGCTCAACGCCGTACACAAGGGGGAGGATACACCAAGTGAAGACGAGGACGAGCCTCCCAAGCAAGACACTGGGGAACAAAAGAAATTCCCACCAGAAGCCAAAACAGTAAACGTACTACACATGATCAAGGGAAAAAACAATGCGGCACCCCCAGGAAAATATACCCAAGTGCCTGTCACCGCGAAGTCCTGCCAATGGTCGCCTCAACCGATCATTTTCGACCATCGCGATTACTCAGCAAGTATCCAACATGCAGGATGGGCTGCCTTGGTATTAGACCCAGTAATTGGCGGATATCACTTCACACGAGTCTTGATGGACGGCGGCAGCAGCCTAAACCTAATATACCAGGATACAATCCGCGGGATGGGGTTAGACCCAACACAAATTCGCCATAGCAATACTACTTTTAAAGGAGTAACGCCAGGCCTAGGGGCTCGTTGTACGGGCTCCCTCCTACTACAAGTTATATTCGGCTCCCCCGATAACTTCCATAGCTAGCATTTAACCTTCCACATCGCTCCGTTTCAAAGTGGCTATCAAGCACTGCTCGGGCGCAAAGCTTTCACTCGCTTTAATGCAATACCACACTACGCCTCCCTCACACTCAAGATGCCCTGTCCACGCGGCATCATTTCAGTGCACGGAAATATCAAGCGATCTCTGCGCACCGAAGAGAGTGAGGCTGCCTTGGCAGCCACACACTAAAGGCGCCCGGACTAGCCAAAGCGCCCCATAGGTCATCAAGACCTCAGACACAACTAATCGAGTCCGGCGCCGCTACTTATACCGAATAAATGGTCACACCCCTATTTACAAGGGGCTCAACGCGCGCGGACATGTGGCCATTCCTCCTCATCTTGAATTATGCATAGTTTCTTCAATTATCTTTTTGCACGACAACCTTTTTCACCTAAATCCTCTCTTTTACAGACGATCATCGTGCCACACCCGTCCAGGATACGGCACAACGGAGACACAGGCGCAGACGTGCAGCAGGGACCCGCTCCAAGGATTCTTTTTAGATTAAGACCCTGCGTAAACCTTTCTTACTGTCTCTTGTTGATACATATCCACCGTTGAGAAGGATGCTGACGTCTTGGCATGTGGCCACGCCAGACCAATGCACGTACCTGGACATAAGGGGCTTCTTACGAAGGCCATTATTTAGGCCCAGTTTATACCACAAAGACCGAATACCTTAAGGAGTGTTCGGCGTCGCGAGTTTGGCCCTATATGCATCAGCTCCGAATCATTGTCTTTGGTCAAATGTTGGGTTTGCCCGGCTCCTGTGTTTTGGTGCCTTATGTTCCGCTTTACCGGCTAAGGTAGCACCAGGAGAACTACTGCGATTGTGCCCTGGTTCATCCGGACGAGCACCTCAGTAGAGAAAGCTGAAAACTGACTGTCATGATCTAGCGCGAGACTGGTCAACCACTCGATAACCCATGGGAATGTTAGAATTCCTCCGCCTTAACGAAGGGCCGCTTTCTGGCCAGGCATATACGCACCCCGGGATCGGGAGAGTGCGGAGCCACCAGGGGCTATCTAGTAGCCCCACTGTCAAACTCCTATGGCTAAGTGAAAGTGTTAAAGCATTATAGTCCGGTTGCCTCGCTCGCTCCACTATCACCTCCTTAATAGGACCAAGACGTTGGGTTAAGTGTGAACACGTGTTTCTGCGAACACCTCCGCATTATATGCGTGGGGGTTGAAGCCGACGATGCAATCTTTCAGGTTATACACATGTATACATAAACGGCCGCCCAGGAGGCATCATATTACTTTCAGGCAAAAGTATAAAAGTAGCCTTATGAAAATTTATAAAATAATTTCGCTTAAAATGAGATTACATGTCACTCAAACATAATATTTTTTGAGCACTGGGTCTCTATCAAACGAGCACCCTCAAGAACTTCCTCAAAGTAGTGCTCAACAGCCCTTCGACCTATGGCCGAATCCTGCGCTGCAACAGTGGTAGCATCCATCTCTGCTCAGTATGCTTTAGCACGGGCAAAGGCCATTCGTGCGCGTTCTATGCACGCCGACCTCTTCATCGCATTTATGCGCGGCACCACGTCAAGGAACTGCTGCACCAAGCTGAAATAGCTGCTCGGTTTCGACCTTCCCGGCCATAGCTGATCCACAACAAACCTCATGGAGAGTCCGGACAACCTATTTAGTTTGGCCCATTTGGCTAATTGGTCCGTCAATGAAAGCGGACGCTTGGGAGAAAGGAATTGTTCCCAAAACAGCTGGTCTACTTCATGGTCCGTCTGACTCTGAAAGTATTTGGCCGCATCGGCAGCGCTCGCCGCCAAATCCATATACACATCCTCCGAACTCCACAGCCGATCCAGAGGGGCATACCGTGGATCTCCGAACTTCCTCTGCAGCATAAAGGATTTCCCGACTACAATATCCCCGGCTTCCCTCAGCTCCTCCTTCTTTGCCCTCATAGCAGAGCGGAGGTCTTTTGCCGTTGCAGCAACCTTCTCAAGGTCCGATGCCTTCGCCCGGTTTTCCTTTTCAAGAGCCCGGCAACGGTCGGCGGCGGCTTTTAATTCTACGACCATATTGGCCATCTTATCCCGGCTCTCGCCATGCGCGGCCTTCTCGGCTCGCAACTCTTCGGCCGCCTTCAAAGCAGCCGCATTACCCAATATCACTTGTTCCTTGGCTCGGGCAAGTTCCGCCCGCAAGGCTTCAACAGTGGCAGCTCCATCTGCAGTAATAACATGTTAAATATACTGGCTTCATGCTGCTCTTACTATGCGGCATTTACCAGATAATAACACCTACCCTGCACCTCGTCAAGCCTTTTGTTAACAAGCTCGATGTCGGCGTCTGCCGCATCCAACTGCCGTTTTAAATGGGAAAACTCGCTAGTCCGGCTAGCCACTGGAGCTTCCATCACCTACTCATAAAAGCAGTATGGTTACTACCTGGGATTATGATCCTCTGATCGTTGTCGTTCCCAACGACAACCAGAGTCTCAGGGGCTACTATCTACACAGGGCACACTTAGCATGTGTAGGGTTATCATACATTATTTTACATACCTCAAAACCTGTCAGTAGACTCATAAAAGCTTTATGTAATCCGCTTTCGGCGGACAAGATTCTCTCCATCACCGTATTCATCAGCACACGGTGTTCATCTGAGATGGCCGCTCGCCCCACCAACTCCCTCAGAACATCCGACCGCACAGTAGACGGTGCCGGACTCGTTTGTCTGCTCTCTTCGGGAGCCGGACACTGGGAACTTCGGGGGTCGACGGGATTATCTTCGGGCCTCGCCGGACTCAGAGAGGCCCTCCGCGACGACACTTCAGGGTCGCCCGCTTCCGGAGCGGAGGAGTCCGGAGGAGGCGTTTCGCTCTCCATCATCTCTGGAAGAAGATCCCCCGAAGACGAGCTCATTTGAGAGGAGCTAAGGCCTGAACTACAAAGATACATGCAGTGGTTATCTTCTCAGAAGAAAAGACGACATATCTGTACTATTAAGGTATTTTGGGTCACTTACGACTCGTGGGAGAATTGACCCCCCCCGCAGACTTTGTGCGGCAACCGCACCCCCCGGGGTAGGACCCTCTGTGGGAGACTTCTTCTCCCGTTTGGAAGCTTCGGCTTCCGAATCCCCAGATGCAATCCTTTTCCTCTTTGGGTCGTCTTCCTTCATGGAGATGCTCGCTCCCTCGGCTAGAGCGGCCAGCGTTTGGGGCCCGCGACCGCCCGCATTTTCCTTCAAGGGCTCCGGGCAAGGTGCGGTCTGGAGCATCTTTTCCAATATCGGATTTTCCAAACCCTCAGGGAGGGGGGCCGAGCACCGAATCAACTTCGCCTTTGTTAGCCAGTCCTGGTCAAAAAGCGAACTCTTAGAAATAACTTCGCATCAAAGGAGAGGTAGTACGCTTGGTCGGAAGGTGCCTTACCTGTTCGGCGGCACGGTTGCTACTCAGGCCCACATCCTCGGTAATTTCCGGACACTCCACTTGAGGTCCGAAGAACAACTTGTACATCTCCTCGTGCGTCAGGCCGAGGAAATTTTGAATGGCGCGCGGTCCCTCAGGATTGAACTCCCACAAGCGAAGAGGCCGACGTTTGCAAGGCTGGACTTGACGAACCAGCATAACTTGTGTTACCGCGACCAAACTGAAATCTCCATTAAAGAGATCTTGAATGCGGCTTTGCAGTATAGGCACATCCTTGGCCAGACCCCAGCTCAATCCTCTGCTAATCCATGACATTAGTTGTGGAGGAGGGCCCGGGCGGAAGACAGGGGCGGCCGCCCACTTGGCACTTCTAGGAGCCGTGATGTAGAACCACTCCTGTTGCCATAATTCAGACACCTCTGGAATGGAACCTTTGGGCCATGCAGCTCCCGTCATCTTGTGTATTGAGGCGCCTCCACACTCCGCATGTTGCCCCTCGATCATCTTCGGTTTTACTTCAAAGGTCTTGAGCCATAGGCCAAAGTGAGGGGTAACCCGGAGGAAGGCCTCGCACACAACAATAAATGTCGTGATATGAAGAAAGGAGTCCGGAGCTAGATCATGGAAATCTAGCATGTAGTAAAACATCAAGCCCTTGACAAAAGGATCTAATGCAAGGCCTAGACCTCGGAGGAAGTGGGAGACGAACACGACGCTCTCGTTGGGTTCGGGGGAGGGGACGGCCTGCCCCCGAGGAGGCAGCCGATGCA
Source organism: Triticum urartu (assembly GCF_003073215.2). Lineage (NCBI taxonomy): Eukaryota > Viridiplantae > Streptophyta > Magnoliopsida > Poales > Poaceae > Triticum > Triticum urartu. The sequence goes on from NC_053028.1 coordinate 603,304,252, forward strand.
GAATCTCGGCGGTCAGATATCTGGCCTCCCTCAACTTTTTGACGTCTTCTTCCGTGACGGAAGAAGGCACCCATCGGCCTTGAAGGCTAGATACGGACATAACTGAAGGTTCGGAGCACCTGACCTGAACTTTGGGCGCTTGAGCTTGAGGTGGGGGAGGGATTCGATTGAGCACGGGAGGGAAAAATAAAAGGCCTCGTCCCTTTATAAAGAGGGTGGATATCGAGCGTCCTCTCCGTGTCCGTTTGGACTTGCCTATGATCTAGGAGTCCTAGAAGCGGTTGGGTTACCCACGCCCGTACTGATGAGAATCTCGGAATAAGGGGACACGATCTCTGCTTTGACAAGACGTGCCAAGGAAACCGCCTCACATGACGTGCTGAGGTGGGATAATAAAACGACTCGGATAAAGGCTTGGCCGTGGTGTGTCACACTATGGAATACGTCAGCGGATTAGATTTGTGTAAATATTATTCTCTCTATGGCAATATGTGGAAAACTTATTTTGCAGAGCCGGACACTATCTTTGTGTTTAAAATCTTCTATAAAGTACTTGGAGGAGGAACCCGCCTTGCAATGCCGAAGACAATCTGCGCGCCGGACTCGTCATCATTGAAGCCTGGTTCAGGGGCTACTGAGGGAGTCCTGGATTAGGGGGTGTTCGGATAGCCGAACTATACCTTCAGCCGGACTCCTGGACTATGAAGATACAAGATTGAAGACTCCGTCCCGTGTCCAGAAGGGACTTTCCTTGGCGTGGAAGGCAAGCTTGGCGATGCGGATGTTCAGATCTCCTACCATTGTAACCGACTCTATGTAACCCTAACCCTCTCCGGTGTCTATATAAACCGGGGGGTTTTAGTCCGTAGGACAACATACACATCAACAATCATACCATAGGCTAGCTTCTAGGGTTTAGCCTCTCTGATCTCGTGGTAGATCTACTCTTGTACTACCCATATCATCAATATTAATCAAGCAGGACATAGGGTTTTACCTGCATCGAGAGGGCCCGAACCTGGGTAAAACTTCGTGTCCCTTGCCTCCTGTTACCATCCGGCCTAGACGCACAGTTCGGGACCCCGTACCCGAGATCCGCCGGTTTTGACACCGACACTCACCACCTAGAGTGAGTAATTCCTTCGTAGGCTTTTTGGACAGTGATGGAGTTGGATGAGATTTGTCATGTAATCAAGTCAATTTGTTAGGGTTTGATCCCTAGCATCCACTATATGTTCCGAGATTGATGTTGCTATGTCTTTGCTATGCTTAATGCTTGTCACTAGGGCCCGAGTGCCATGATTTTAGATCTAAACCCATTATGTTTTCATAAATACAAGCATGTTTTAGATCCACAAACCCCATACGTGATATGCTAGGGACAAGCATAAATACTCATAAATATTCTTTGGCTCCCCTTGTTTCGAATTAATATATTTCGGTGCAATCCTACCCTCGAAGAATGTCACGGTCCCCTATACTTGTGGGTTATCAAGACGTTTTTCTGGCGCCGTGTGATACGTCTCCATCGTATCTACTTTTCCAAACACTTTTGCCCTTGTTTTGGACTCTAACTTGCATGATTTGAATGGAACTAACCCGGACTGACGCTGTTTTCAGCAGAATTGCCATGGTGTTATTTATGTGCAGAAACAAAAGTTCTCGGAATGACCTGAAACTCCACGGAGATTATTTTTGGAAATAATAAAAAATACTGGCAAAGAATCAAGGCCAGGGGCCCACACCCTAGCCACGAGGATGGGGGCGCGCCCCCTGCCTCGTGGGCCCCCTGGAGCTCCATCGACCTCAACTCCAACTCCATATATTCGTGTTCGGGGAGAAAAAATAAGAGAGAAGGATTCATCGCGTTTTACGATACAGAGCCGTCACCAAGCCCTAAACTCTCTCGGGAGGACTGATCTGGAGTCCGTTCGGGGCTCCGGAGAGGGGAATCCGTCGCCGTCATCATCATAAACCATCCTCCATCACCAATTTCATGATGCTCACCACCGTGCATGAGTAATTCCATCGTAGGCTTGCTAGACGGTGATGGGTTGGATGAGATTTATCATGTAATCGAGTTAGTTTTCTTAGGGTTTGATCCCTAGTATCCACTATGTTCTGAGATTGATGTTGCTATGACTTTGCTATGCTTAATGCTTGTCACTAGGGCCCGAGTGCCATGATTTCAGATCTGAACCTATTATGTTTTCATGAATATATGTGAGTTCTTGATCCTATCTTGCAAGTCTATAGTCACCTACTGTAGGATCGAAAGTATGTCTAGAGGGGGGGGGGGGGATTAGACTACTTGACCAAATAAAAATCTAGCCTTTTCCCAATTTTAGTTCTTGATAGATTTTAGCAACTTTGGACAAGTCAAGCAATCTTAATACAATTCAAGCAAGCATGCAAAGAGTATATGAGCAGCGGAAAGTAAAGCATGCAACTTGCAAGAATGTAAAGGGAAGGGTTTGGAGGATTCAAACACAATTGGAGACATGGATGTTTTTGTTGTGGTTCCGATAGGTGGTGCCATCGTACATCCACGTTGATGGAGACTTCAACCCACGAAGGGTAACGGTTGCGCGAGTCCATGGAGGGCTCCACCCACGAAGGGTCCACGAAGAAGCAACCTTGTCTATCCCACCATGGCCATCGCCCACGAAGGACTTGCCTCACTAGCGGCAGATCTTCACAAAGTAGGCGATCTCCTTGCCCTTACAAACTCCTTGGTTCAACTCCACAATCCTGTCGGAGGCTCCCAAGTGACACCTAGCCAATCTAGGAGACACCACTCTTCAAGAAGTAACAAATGGTGTGTTGATGATGAACTCCTTGCTCTTGTGCTTCAAATGATAGTCTCCCCAACACTCAACTCTCTCTCACAAGATTTGGATTTGGTGGAAAGAATATTTGAGTGGAAAGCAACTTGGGAAGGCTAGAGATCAAGATTCATATGGTAGTGTAAGTGCATCTAGTGCCACCCCTAGTTGGTTTTGGAGTATTGACGACAAACCTAGTTGAGGGACTAATGTGTTTGTGAGAATTGCAGGATAACACAGGTAGAAGTCCCTCATTGATTCGGTTTTACTACCAGAGATGACCCCTAAAAATGTATGAAGACATTGAAGTCAAAGGTGGTATATGAAGATATTCACATTGAAGACTATGACAAAAGAAGACACATTATGAAGCCTATGGAGCTCGAAGACTTAGATCTTTTGTAGTTCTTTTTCTTTTGTGTTGAGTCATAGGAACCACCGTACTGTTAAGTGGGGTCCAGGAGAACCAGTCAGAATGACTGAAGTGATGCCTAAACCAAAAACCTATGTCTTCGAGTGAAGACAATGAGAGCGAATCTTGTCCAGAGCCGGACAAGTCAGCTTTGCTTGTAGCCCAAGTAAAGTTGCCATGAGAGTTTGAAATCTGACCGTTGAGACACGTGTCAGTTCCTTAGTGACCCAGGGTCATTTCGGACAAATCAGGTCGGGTTGCCAAGTGGCTATAAATAGCCCACCCCCTACAACCATAAACGGTTGGCTGCTCAGATTGAGAGTACGGCTTTTGTCGTTTGAGAGCAACCCACCTCGAAGCCTTTGAGAGAGAGAATTCCTTGCGAGGATAAAGTCCTAACCACCCAGAGCCAGAGAACATTGGGCATCACTTAAGTCTTCTTGTCTGTGTGATCTGAAGACTTATTACACTTGAGGACTGTGCATCCCCAGACGGTTAGGCGTCGCGTTCAGAGCATCCAAGAGACATTGTGGATTGCCAGTGAACAAAGTCTGTGAAGGTTTGGGAGTCTACCTTGAAGACTTACCAGAGTGATTGGGCGAGGACTATGTGACCTTAGCTCAAGGAGAATACGGTGAGGACTTGGTGTCCTGAGCTGCGTGTTCAGGACTGGGTGTCCGGGACTGTGTGTCCTAAGGTTTAAATACCTAGCCGCTCCAACCAGACGTACAGTTGTCACAGCAACTGGAACTGGGTCCAACACATCATTGTCTTCAACGAGTCACTGGTTTCATCTTCACTTCCTTTTTCTTACTGTTACTCATTGTGAAGTCATTGCATGTCTGTTCTATCTTTTGTCTTCACAACGTGAGTGTATGATCTGTTTGGCTTCATAACTTCTTCCTACCTGATCCTTATTACACTACAGCTATTTGTCACTGTGCTTTCACTCTGTTGATACTTGACCATGGCTTGCCTAGTGTAGTCTAACTTCCGCTGCATAGTAATAGGCATATCTCTACTGTTTGTCTTCATAACTTCCACGTTTTGAAGACTTTCATAAAAATCACCTATTCACCCCCCTCTAGTCGATATAACGCACTTTCAATTGGTATCAGAGCAAGGTGCTCCCTTGTTCTGTGTGATTCGGTTTAACCACCTGGAGTTTTAGCTATGTCGACTGCAGGGATAATCAAAGTCTTCGCTGCGTGCCCCGTCTTCGATGGAACTGAATATCCCTACTGGAAGAATAAGATGCGCATGCATCTTGAAGCCATTGACGTCGACCTATGGTATGTCATCGAGAACGGTGTTCCCAAGGCTGGAGAAGGTGTCACTGCTGCTGATGTCAAGAAGTTCACTCAACTGGACTCTACTACCAAGAATATCATCTGCGGTCATCTGACCAAAGGACAGTATGGCCGTGTGAGTGCCTTGAAGACATCCAAGCTGGTCTGGGACTGGCTCTCCAAGGTCAACGAAGGCATCTCAACCCAGAGAGATCAGAGATTCAGTGTTCTTCGCAACCTCTTCAACCGCTTCAAGCGAAATGACAATGAGAATGTCCAGCACACATTTGATCGGCTCACTGACATTACAAATGAGCTTCAAGCTCTCGGCGCCACTGAGATCACCAAACATGAAATCGTCAAGACGCTGCTAAGATCACTTGATAGTTCGTTTGACATCCTAGCCCTGATGATTCAAGAACGTCCTGATTTCAAGACACTCGATCCGTCTGACATACTTGAGAGGCTCAACACACATGCGTTTCAGCTTTCTGAGAAAAGAGATATCTACGGTCCAAACTATGGGCGAACTCGTGCCTTGAAGGCAAAAGCTGTTTCCTCATCTGAAGAAGAATCTGACAGCAGTTCTGATGATCCTGAGGACATTGGAAGGGAACTTGCAATGCTTGTGAAGAAGTTCCAAAAGTTCACCAAGAAGAAAGGCTTCAGAAAGTCTTCACGATCAAGCTCAAGGAATGATGAAGCTTCTGCTCATGACTACAAGAAGAAAACATGCCACAAGTGCAAGAAAACCGGACACTTCATCTCTGAGTGTCCACAGTGGGACAATGAGAACAGAAAGAAGAACAAGAGCAAGGAATATGACTCTGACGACAAGAAGAAGAAGAAATACACAAAGTCTTCTTCCAAGTCTTCCTCAAAGTCTTCATCACACAAGAAGAGCTCATCTGGCAAGGCACGTGCATTTGTTGGCAAGGAAATGGATTCAGAGGAGGAGTCCGCTTCTGAGGAGGCAGAGGTGGAGTCTGAGGAGGAGTCTGATTCTGGCATTGCAAGTCTGGCTACAACATACGTCGCCAAGTCCATCTTCAACACTGAAGACAATGATTTCATCACCGACACCGATGCAAATGACAAGGACTACTCCACTCCTACCTACTGCTTCATGGCACGCGGTGCCAAGGTAAACAAACGCACTACTCACTATCAAACATCTAGTGACAATGACTCTGATTGTGATTCAAAACCCAGTTACAAAACACTTGCTAAAATTGCAACTGAACAACAGAAAGCCATGGAACATATTCAAAAACTGTTAGACAGAAGCGATGATCTATTGGGTGCTGAAATGACTCGATCTGAATCCTTAATTGAAGACATAAAAAATCTTCACGTTAAGTATCAGGAACTTGAAGATCGTCATGATACTCTCTCAACAATTCATGAAAAGCTTTCCTATGATTATCTTCAGAGGAAGCAAGAACTTGAGAAATTGAGAGCGGCTCATGAAGATCTTCAAAAGGAAAACGAGTCACTTCGCGCCGAACAGATCAGTTCCGCTCAGGAAGGATTTGAACCACCATGTCTTAAATGCATTGAGCGTGATAATGCTACTTCTGTTGCTGAATGTTCCACTGCTATTGCTGTTGCAATATCTTCAACTGTTGATGTGGTAACTAACCCCTCTGCTGAGGATACCACTGCTATTGCTGATGAGAATGCTAGGTTGAAGACATTGCTTGAAACAGGGATGTACAAAAGCCTTAAAGGGCATCAGACGCTATGTGATGTCCTGAAAAAGCAGATTCTGAACCGAAACCCTAGGAAAGAGGGTATAGGGTTCGTAAGGAAAATAAATGCAGATGGCTCTTACTGGAAACCTGAGCAGTACCCCAAAACCAAGTGGGTTGCTGCAAAGGAACCTTCAGCAGATCCATCCAATTTATCTGGCTTCACCTGTGCTAATCCCATTATCATTGATGAATTCTTTGATGCAAACTATGTACTGTTTAAAAATCAGAATGGTGTAGTGTTTGCCAGGTACATTGGTACTAACTGCAGGAATGGACCGCCTATGAAGAAGATCTAGGTTCCGAAAAAGTGTCTGGAAAATCTTCCTGTGAATGTCTTCATGACACCTCACTTGAAGATGACAAACCTCAGACCAAAGGCTTCATACGGTCCAAAGGCTTCATACAAATAGAGGACTCACCTGAGTCACACTAACGCAAATGTTTTGCAGGGAGACCATACTCAGTCATATGAATATGAGAGCGGTTCATCAAACCGCTATGTTCATAAGACCAAGAACTATTCTGCTTATTCTTATGAGTACTATTGTCCACCTGCAAGACTGTGTGCTAAGGCCTCAAAGCCAAAATTCTCAGATGCTGCACTTAGACTTATTGCTTCTAAGCTACCCTTGAAGATGTGGGTGGTTAAGAAGGCTTAACTCTCTTTTGCAGGGAATGGTCTCCAGTAGAAAACCAAAATCGTCTGACGCTATTGCTGGGGACCTTAAAAATCTTGTAGGGCGCAAGATAAAATGCCCGAATGGCATCATTATGTACTTCGTTCCTGAATCGCATGCTACTCTCCCTATTAGTCCTAATCTGGATCTAAGTTTTCATAACCCACTGGTTCGTCAAATGTTTTTGCTTCACAATTCTCTTCGTGAAGCCTATCCCCCTAACTGCACTGTAGGGTATGACACTCTTCAGAATGGATCATTGACAGTGGGTGTACAAATCACATGACTGGCAAAAGAAGCCTTCTTATGGACTCAACCTTACGTCCATCCGACAAGAGCCACATCACATTTGCTGACACTGGTAAAAGTAAGGTACTGGGTCTAGGTAGAGTTGCAATCTCAAAGGATCAACACATGGATAAAGTCATGCTTGTTGAATCCCTTGGTTTCAACTTAACGTCTGTCTCAATGCTTTGCGATTTAAACATGGTCGTAATATTTGGAAAATATCGTTGCCTGGTACTAATGGAATCTGACAAGTCTCTAGTGTTTGAAGGGTATCGGAAAGATGATCTGTATGTGGTAGATTTCTCAGCAGGGCCACAACTTGCAGTATGTCTTCTTGCAAAAGCTTCAGAATGTTGGCTTTGGCATCGGAGGCTTGGGCATGCTGGCATGAGGAACCTCCACACCCTTGCGAAGAAGAAACATGTCATAGGCATCGAGGGCGTCAAGTTCAAGAAAGATCACTTATGCGGTGCCTGTGAAGCAGGGAAGATGACGAGGGCAAAACATCCCTCGAAGACAATCATGACCACTACTCGACCCTTTGAACTGCTTCACATGGATCTTTTTGGTCCCACTCACTACTCAACTTTTACTACTACTGCTTGCCTCTATGGCTTTGTCATTGTTGATGATTACTCTAGATATACTTGGGTGCACATAATCCTTTACAAGACTGAAGTGCAGGATGTCTTCAGACGCTTCGCCAATCGAGCTATGAACAATTACAGCGCCAAGATAAAGCACATCAGAAGTGACAATGGCACTGAATTCAAGAACACTGGCCTTGATACATATCTTGATACCTTGGGCATCACACATGAATTCTCAGCTCCGTACACTCCACAGCAGAATGGCATCGTCGAACGCAAGAACAGAACACTCATTGAGATGGCCAGAACGATGCTAGATGAATACAAGACTCCAAGAAAATTCTGGACTGAAGCCATTGACACTGCATGCCATATAATCAATCGTGTTTATCTTCACAAGCTTTTGAACAAGACATCTTATGAGCTCCTTACTGGCAAAAAGCCAAATGTCAGTTACTTCAGAGTATTTGGCGCAAGGTGCTGGATCAAGGACCCACATCACACCTCAAAATTTGCACCAAAAGCACATGAGGGTTTTATGCTTGGATATGGAAAGGATTCGCACTCCTACAGAGTATTCAATCTCCTTCATCATTACAAAGTGGTTGAAACAGTGGATGTGCGGTTCGATGAGACCAACGGATCACAAAGAGAGCAGCTGCCAAGTGTGCTAGATGAAGTTCCATCCAGTGAATCAATCAAGCCAATGGGAACTGGAGAGATTATACCTTCTGAAGCTCATCTTGAAGAAGAACTTATTATTTCAGCACCTGATCAACATGAAGACAATGCTCAGCCTGAAGACATTCCTCCCAACAACAACACAGATCAACAAGAGCAAAGTCTTCGCCCTGTACATCCTCGTGTTGCCAATGAAGTGCAGATTGACAGAATAATTGACAGCATCAATGCACCTGGTCCACTCACTCGTTCGAGGGCAACTCAGCTGGCAAATTTCTGTGGGCACTTCGCATTCGTCTCAATATCAGAACCCAAGAAAGTTGAAGAAGCCTTCATGGAACCTAAATGGATTCAAGCTATGCAAGAAGAGCTTCAACAGTTTGAGCTGAATAATGTATGGGAACTGGTTAAGCGTCCTGATCCACGGAAGCACAATATAATAGGCACCAAATGGATATACTGCAACAAGCAAGATGAGCATGGTCAAGTTGTCAGAAACAAAGCTCGTCTCGTTGCTCAAGGATATACTCAAGTGGAAGGCATTGACTTCGATGAAACATTTGCTCCTGTGGCTAGGCTTGAAGCCATACGCATACTGCTGGCCTATGCAAATCATCATAACATTCTTCTATATCAAATGGATGTGAAGAGTGCCTTTCTCAATGGCAAGATTGAAGAAGAAGTGTATGTTGCACAACCGCCTGGCTTTGAAAATCCAAAACATCCTGACATGGTATACAAGCTCAACAAGGCACTGTATGGCCTCAAACAAGCCCCTAGGGCCTGGTATGACACACTCAAATACTTCCTGAAGAGCAAATGCTTCATACCTGGTTCCCTAGATCCCACTCTTTTCACAAAGACATATGATGGTGAACTGTTTGTGTGCCAAATATATGTGGATGACATTATCTTCGGCTGCACCAATCAGAAGTACAGTGAAGAGTTTGGATATATGATGCAAGAGCAATATCAGATGTCCATGATGGGGGAGCTGAAGTTCTTCCTTGGTCTTCAAATACGACAACAACGCAATGGCATCTTCATATCTCAAGAGAAGTATCTCAAAGATTGCCTGAAGAAGTTCGGTATGCAAGACTGCAAAGGCTTCACAACACCAATGCCAGCCAAACATCATCTGGGTCCTGACGACAATGGTAAAGAGTTTGATTAAAAGGTATACCGCTCCATGATTGGTTCTTTACTTTATCTATGTGCATCTAGGCCAGATATTATGCTTAGTGTTTGCATGTGTGCTCGATTTCAAGCGGCACCAAAGGAGTCGCATCACTTAGCTGTGAAGCGAATTCTTCGATATTTGGCTCACACCCCAACTCTAGGATTATGGTATCCAAAGGGCTCAGAGTTTGATTTGGTTGGATTCTCGGATGCTGATTATGCTGGTGACAAAGTTGATCGCAAGTCTACATCAGGCACATGTCACTTTCTGGGACGATCACTTGTATGTTGGTCTTCAAAGAAGCAGAACTGTGTATCTCTCTCCACTGCTGAATCTGAATACATTGCTGCTGGATCTTGCTGCGCTCAGCTTCTGTGGATGAAGCAAACACTCAAGGACTATGGCATTCATTTGAAGCAAGTGCCACTTTACTGCGACAACGAAAGCGCCATCAAGATTGCCAACAACCCAGTTCAACACTCGAAGACAAAGCACATTGAAATTCGTCATCACTTTCTCAGAGATCATGTTGTGAAGGAAGACATTGATATCATACACGTCAACACTGAAGAGCAATTGGCAGATATCTTCACCAAGCCCTTGGATGAGAAGAGGTTTTGCAAGTTACGGTGTGAGCTAAATATCCTGGAATCCTCAAATGTCCTGTGATCAGGCACACATCCTAACACTTATGCATATGATGACTTAGATGTGCAACACACAAAGTAAAGTATATCTTCAATCAATGAAGACATACATTCTAAGTGTGAATACATTAACGTGGAATTTGACTTCGGAGCGCCATGATAATTGTGCGCCGTGTCTGGGTCTAATACTTCCTATACGGTGGGTAACGCCACCACCAAACGTTCTATTTTGAAGTGTTTCACTCATGGCGTTATCTTGCAATGTCTTCACATTTGGTTTGGCTTCGAACTCAACACATTTTCATGATTATCTTCACTATGTTGATTATATATATATATGCTAGTGTTCTGTCCTCTACAGCATTCACTTATAGCTATATCTTCGTGTTGAATCTTTTGAACTAAGTGAATGTGATCGGACCCCAAACTTCTCTATGCTTTCAATCTCAAACTCTATCTCTCCAAGTCATATGCATTCTATTGAAACTGTCGAATGTCTTCACTGCGTCCTTGTCAGCTCAAGATATAGAGAAAACCATAAAGTCCGTTTTCAATGCTCATTCCTCCACATAAAATCCAGAGAAGCAGGAACGACCGCCCGACAATCCAGGCGTGCGTGGGAAGTGGAACAAACCCCAAACTTCCGCAAACTGGCCACGCGTTCCTCAGATGCGAATCGCCAGGGGCACCTGTGTAATAGCACAGTGCCGCCCCTGCGCCTATAAATTCACACTTACCGCGGTCATTATCTCCTTCTTCCACCCTCGCACGAACCCTAGCGCCACCGCTAGCTCTCGACGACGCCGGCGACGAAGTGCTTCGCTGCCGCAACCTCTCCGACGCCGTCTTCACACCGATCACGGACATCGTCCTCTCCGCCGTCGCCGTAGGTGTCTTCCGTCGCCAAGTTAGGGCACAGAGGATTGAACTGCTCGGCCTCATCTCTCGCTCCGTCTAGCAGTTCTCAGTGTGGTAAATAAAACTGCCTTTTTACAGCACCGTTGATCCTATTGATCTGTCACTTTCTACCACAAGCAGTTTCTGCTCACACAAACTAGATCTCTCTCAAACTGCGTCTCATAACATGCCTAGAATATTCACTTGTGCTTCAAAAGGTAGTTAGATTCCTCACTTGTACTGATCTGTGGATTCGTACAAATCTGGAACCAACTTCTTATCTATGAGTGAATGTCTTCGCACGATGAGGTCAATGTCTTCTAAACTGATTTATCTTCAAAATCTTCTGAGAATGCATATGACCTCTTCCCCTTCCCTCGCACCTTAATGCTGTCACAGGTACATGTCCGTGGGAGAATCCTTTGGTTCTCATAGTCTGCATTCATTTGCAGAATTCCTACAGCATCACATAAATTCTCCTGAAGCCAGTTCCTGTTGGTCCAGCAAAAGAAAGCCTTTGAAGCCTTTGAAAGTTTTGAAGCCTTTCAAGTTAAAGTTTATGGCTTCAGAAGCAGCAACAAGGAAGGGGGGCAGACAGAGACATGGAGGAACATCCAAAGATCTGCCTGATGACCTGGCAGAAATGTATAAAATAGATCCTGAAGAGAATTATGGGCAGCGCAAGACCCGAATCCAATGGATTCGACGCTATTGGGCAGAACAATGGTTCAAATACCGCTTCACAACCCAAGAGTATGCTGAGAAAAGTGCCAACAAAAGACCGTGGGGAGACATCTTATACAAGAACCTTGTACCCAGGTCCAGAGATGAAGCTATTGCCCAAAGTTTCTATCCATGCATGGTTCGTGGGCCACAGCCTGATGATGCACATCCGTCGTCACTACTCTGGTGTCGTGACGACAATCTGTTCAAGCGCAACTTCCAGTTTGCCCAACAATCAGCGAAGCAGAACAAGAAGAAATTTGGGTTAGACTTCAACCCTGGTCCCTCAGCACCAAGGGCAGATGGCACACGCGACGCAGAACCCAATATCATCGGTCCGTATGCCAACCTTGAGGGCCTCATCACCCGCATCTTAGTCCAAGGGACTGCCGTGAATGACTCTCCAGCTGACTCTGAGTCTGATGAAGCTCCTGCTGTACCGAAGCCAAAGCAGTCGAAGAAGCCAAAAGCTTCAAAGCCGGCCCCTTCACCAAAAGTCTCAAGGGCGAAGCCATTGGCAACTGCACCTCCTGAAGACAGTGTGCACTCTGAAGACGTATCCCGCGTCTCCAAGCCCCAGAAGGCCAAGATGCCTCAGCCACACACCGGCAAAGAGCTCACAGCTGCTGACATTCTGCGCAGCGAAGCCATTGATCTGTCAAGTGATGAAGATCTTGGAGATGACGCTCTCGAGCAGCTCATCAAGAGCAAAGAAGAAGCTGAAATCTTCAACAATTTGCCTCTCTTTGATGTCGCCATCATCCACAACTTCATCGACGAATGGTTTGCCACACCAAACATCAGCTTCGCAGATCTGTAGCTGCCTGTTGGCCTCAGCGTCGCCTTCCAAGGCGCAATTGCTTCAGAACTTGCCATTGCCCAGCGCATTATTGAACTGAAGCAGAAAATTGATCATGAAAAGGCTCAGTTCAAGAAGAATATGGCCAAGCTCAGCGTGCAAGAAGTGAAGAGCTTCAAGATCATGTTGCATGAGCTTAAGGAAAACTTTCTGAAGAAGCGTGCAGAAGCTCAGGGTTCATGTGAGAGAATGAAGTCTCTGGCGGACAGATGTGTGCAAGCCTACAATGAGGCTGAGAAGCGCAAGGCACTTGGGCGTCCTGGCATCGACCCCAAGATGGCCGCAAAGAAAAAGAAGACTGTTCTAGCTGAACCAGAGGCACCAAGGCAAGAAGCAGTTCCAATTGTTTTCCCAACTGCAACGACTGGCTCGAAGCCAAAGAGTCGGTCAACCGCTTCAGAGCTCAAGAAGACGCGAACTGCAGAGGCTGAAGCCAGGAAGCGGAAACACTCTGAAGCCTCTCCTTCTGCCCCCACTCAGAAGAAGCGAAAGATCAAGAAAGCTCGGGCTGCTCCCACAGAGCCCTTGATGGTTGAACCCCTTTCTGTCGTCTATCCTGACGCAGAACGACAACTGACAGTTCATGAGCCTGCTTCCACAGAGGCTCCTGAAGCTGAAGACATACCAGCAGCCGACCCCATCGCTGCTGAAGACATTGGTCATCAGGACAATGTACAAGATGATGCAGCCCTTCCTCAGTATGAACACAGCGAACTCATCAGCATTGGTCGTCCTCTGACGCCAATTGCACAAGATGCGTCATGGGCGGATCGCCCTCAAGAGGAAGAAGACAATGAGGCCCAGCCCACTCCAACCCCACATGCGTCGTCTGCATTCCGCAGGCTTCGCAAAGGTCCAAGGCCTCAAGTCTATGCTGAAGACATTCCGGCTGCATCAGCCGCAGAAGAAGCACCACAAGAGCCCACTCCTACGCTCCACCAAGAAGCAGTTCTCCAGGAGGACGTGCTTGTGACCGACCCTCCAGCTAGTCAAGCGGAGGCTGAAAATATTGAGGCTGCCACAACCAACACTGAAGCCAATGTGGAGCCCTCCCCACCAAAAGCTTCAGAAGACAGCGAAGCTACTGATCCAGACACTTCTGTTTCTGAGTCTGCTGCAGGTCCTCAATTTGATTACCATGTTGAGCACAGGCCTCATGTCCAGAAGCCAGTCCCAAGGCTGCCGAGGTTCCCAGGTCCTGCATCAGCACCTGGCTCGTTTAACATCAATAGCTTCAAGGCAGATAATACGTTCTTCAACAGCTCCAAGAACCCTTATTCAAGGGAAAGGATTTCATCACATAGGTTCTGGAGCTATCCTCAGCGCAGCTACTATTCATGCATCCTATACAACCAAGGTCACATCTTCCTGCACAAGCGCCTTGATGTTGAAGCCATTGCTGGTCTGCCCTGTTTAGAGGAAGCGTTGGATTGCTTCAAGCAAGTGGGTCTGCTGCAGTTTGTAACTGATGAAGAGCACTGGAATGAAGAGCTTCTGCTGCAATTCTATGCCACCCTCCACATCAAAGGATACAACAGAGATCCGAAGACTTGGGCCCTGGAGTGGATGACCGGCAATGTCCATCACGAAGCCAATGCATTTGATATCATTGAGCTCACCGGCCTGCCCACTCCTGGCGAATTCTTCGAGGAAGGCTGTTCACTACACACTGAAGCTCTTGAGAGCATATTCCAGAGGCCTGAACCGAATATGAGTCAGATGCTCTCCATGATGAAGCCATTGCCCCACGATGCTCCTTATCCAACAGAGTTCTTCGTTGAAGACTTTGAGTACCTGCCCAGAACCATCTATCACATTATCCGGCGGACTCTCTGGCCTATCAAAGGGCACTCTCCAAATGCCAAGATCGAGGGTGCAATGAAGACTCTGATATTTTGTATCCTTCATGGCAAATACTTCAACGCACATGATTTCTTCATACGCCAACTAGCTGCATCAGGCTCAGATCTGTTTGGTTTAAAGTTCTATGCTCCTTGGGTAATGAGGCTGATCAAACTTCACTCTGCCATCTCGTATCAGCCCTCAGCCTGCAACCATCGGATCTTCTTGCTGATGTGGATACCTCTGCTGAAGCCATCTATCCTGAACCTGCCAAGCAACCTCTGAGTCTTCAGAATGCAGAACACCAGAGCTTCACTCAAAACGTTGAAGGTGTTGAAGCCATCTCCAGGGTGTATCCTTTGGCTGGCACTACACGTGCACCACACCCTGCTTCAACTGAAGCCACTGACAGTGCAACTGCTTCAAGACCCAAGAAGCGCGCTCGTGTTCTCAATGACCGAGAGCTTCTTGTGGCCCTTCATCAAAAACAAGATAGGCATCATGACTGGCTAAAGCGTCAGATGAAAAGCCTCTTGGTGGGTGTTAATCGTCTTCGAAATCTTGCCACCAAGAATGCTTTCGTTACACATGAAACCTGTCGTCGTACATGGAAAGGGCTATCAATGATGTGTACTAAAGCTGAACTTGAAGAGGATGGCTTCACTGAGCGATTCAAGTTTGACACCACACCTCCTAGAAGGGCTGTGATGCAAAGCACACCATCACTTGAAGACTCTGAGTTCTCTTCATCTGCTGCAACAGTAACTGCATGAGTCATCGAGGATGAAGACGATGCAACTTCACCTCCACCCTCTTCTGCACCGCCAAACAACGCCAACAACCCTGCTACTTCGTCTACTCCTCATGGGAACGAGTAGAGGCTCTATGTCTTCAAACCTTTTTGGTCATTACTGACAAAAGGGGGAGAAGCATATGATATTGATAGTCTTCAAGCGGGTTCATATGGGCGGGTGCCTTATATTTTGCTTCGTGCTTACAACTCTCGTTTTCTTTGCTACATTTAGTTCTTGTGAGTTGTAACACTTAAACCAGATGGTCGTCTGCTACTTGTTTGCCACCCTGTTATGCGAAGATAAATTCCGCATGTGCGACGATAAATTCCGCACTTATCTCATTCTGCAGACGTCCATTTTCCATTATGCATGTCATTATCTTCATATACTTTCACATGCATAGTGGATTGTCATCATAAGCTGAAGTGGATCTCCACAAGTACAACCTGCCATGTGCATTTGCATTCCAAAAGCAAATTAACTTATATGCACATCTTCAGGGGGAGCCCTTGCAACTTATGAAGACAATTCCTTATCCTTTACAATTTCACAGACTATATTCCCCGTTGAAAACTTCAACTAGTTTGTCATCAATCACCAAAAAGGGGGAGATTGTAAGTGCATCTAGTGCCACCCCTAGTTGGTTTTGGAGTATTGACGACAAACCTAGTTGAGGGACTAATGTGTTTGTGAGAATTGCAGGATAACACAGGTAGAAGTCCCTCATTGATTCGGTTTTACTACCAGAGATGACCCCTAAAAATGTATGAAGACATTGAAGTCAAAGGTGGTATATGAAGATATTCACATTGAAGACTATGACAAAAGAAGACACATTATGAAGGCAATGGAACTCGAAGACTTAGATCTTTCGTAGTTCTTTTTTCTTTTGTGTTGAGTCATAGGAACCACCGTACTGTTAAGTGGGGTCCAGGAGAACCAGTCAGAATGACTGAAGTGATGCCTAAACCAAAAACCTATGTCTTCGAGTGAAGACAATGCAATGAGAGCGAATCTTGTCCAGAGCCGGACAAGTCAGCTTTGCTTGTAGCCCAAGTAAAGTTGCCGTGAGAGTTTGAAATCTGACCGTTGGACACGTGTCAGTTCCTTAGTGACCCAGGGTCATTTCGGACAAATCAGGTCGGGTTGCCTAGTGGCTATAAATAGCCCACCCCCTACAACCATAAACGGTTGGCTGCTCAGAGAGTACGTACGGCTTTTGTCGTTTGAGAGCAACCCACCTCGAAGCCTTTGAGAGAGAGAATTCCTTGCGAGGATAAAGTCCTAACCACCCAGAGCCAGAGAACATTGGGCATCACTTAAGTCTTCTTGTCTGTGTGATCTGAAGACTTATTACACTTGAGGACTGTGCATCCCCAGACGGTTAGGCGTCGCGTTCAGAGCATCCAAGAGACATTGTGGATTGCCAGTGAACAAAGTCTGTGAAGGTTTGGGAGTCTACCTTGAAGACTTACCAGAGTGATTGGGCGAGGACTATGTGACCTTAGCTCAAGGAGAATACGGTGAGGACTTGGTGTCCTGAGCTGCGTGTTCAGGACTGGGTGTCCGGGACTGTGTGTCCTAAGGTTTAAATACCTAGCCGCTCCAACCAGACGTACAGTTGTCACAGCAACTGGAACTGGTCCAACACATCATTGTCTTCAACGAGTCACTGGTTTCATCTTCACTTCCTTTTACTTACTGATCACTCATTGTGAAGTCATTGCATGTCTGTTCTATCTTTTGTCTTCACAACGTGAGTGTATGATCTGCTTGGCTTCATAGTATCTTCCTACCTGATCCAAATTACACTACAGCTATTTGTCACTGTGCTTTCACTCTGTCGATACTTGACCATGGCTTGCCTAGTGTAGTCTAACTTCCGCTGCATAGTAATAGGCATATCTCTACTATTTGTCTTCATAACTTCCACATTTTGAAGACTTACATAAAAATCGCCTATTCACCCCCCCTCTAGTCGATATAACGCACTTTCAGGTAGGAATGGAATATCTTGGTCTCAACACAAGTGTAGGTGGTTCTCTCTCAGAAAAAGTAAGTTAGAAGTGTAGGTTCGTTCTGATGGCTCTCTCCACGAATGAAGAGGTGGTGGAGGGGTATATATAGCCTCCACACAAAATCGAACCATTACACATAACTTACCAAACTCGGTGCGACCGAATGGTTAAACTCGGTCGGACCGATTCAGCAAAGCTAGTGACCGTTAGGGTTTTCGGTGGGACTGACATGCAACTCGGTAGGACCGATATGATTAGGGTTAGGGCATAACGTAATCTCGATGAGACCGATTACACAAACTCGGTGAGACCAATTTTGGTAATAAGGTAACCAGAGAGTTGGTCAGGTAAACTCGGTGGGACCGATCGCTCATTTCGGTGAGACCGAAACGTTACAAAGGGAAAACAGAGAGTCTACATTGCAATCTCAGTGGGACCGATCGCTCATCTCGGTGAGACCGAAATGTTACGAAGGGAAACAGAGAGATTACAACCCCATCTCAGTGAGACCGAGATCCCTATCGGTGAGACCGATTTGCCTAGGGTATGTGGCAGTGACT
Source organism: Triticum urartu (assembly GCF_003073215.2). Classification (NCBI taxonomy): domain Eukaryota; kingdom Viridiplantae; phylum Streptophyta; class Magnoliopsida; order Poales; family Poaceae; genus Triticum; species Triticum urartu. The sequence continues at coordinate 603,322,288 of NC_053028.1, forward strand.
ATGACATTTGAAACTCGGTGGCGCCGGATAGGAATAATCGGTGGGGCCGAGTTTGACTTTTGATTTAGGTCATATGTGGATGTGAGAAAGTAGTTGAGGGTTTTGGAGCATATCACTAAGCATTTTGAGCAACAACCTCATTAAGCAACACCTCATCCCTCCTTGATAGTATTGGCTTTTCCTATAGACTCAATGTGATCTTGGATCACTAAAATGGAAAATTTAGAGTCTTGAGCTTTGAGCTTGAGCCAATCCTTTGTCCTTAGCATTTTGAGGGGGCCACTTTTCTCATCCATGCCATGCCATTCATTGAGCTTTCCTGAGATATTAATCTTGAAGTAGCATTAGCTCAATGAGCTATATGTTGTTAGGAATTACCAAAACCACCTAGGGATAGTTGCACTTTCAATCTCCCCCTTTTTGGTAATTGATGACAACATATAGATCAAAGCTTCGACAAATGGTAATAAGAGTGAAAAACATTGTCGCTTTGAGAAGTATGTGAAAAGCAAGAGCTCCCCCTAAATTTGTGCATAGTTTAAGATTTGCTTTGGACTACAAATGCACAAAGAGTTAGGATCATGGGTTACTCTTCCATGTCACATACATCTTGGTGGAGCGCTCAAAATGACAATGATTAAAATACATGCACTCATCACCAAGCAAAGTGAGTGATCATATGGAATATAAAAGGATAATGTCATCCAACATGCATAAAGGTAGCATATGATCAAACACATGATCATCCAAGTATCACACACAAGCATAAAGTATCTCAAACAAGCAGATAAAAAAGTTCAACCACCAAGGAGATACGCAAGAGAGAACAAAAGCAACACTCTCTCTCGAAGCCTATGATCTATACATTTTCCCCCCTTTGGCAACAAGTTACCAAAAAGTTCCTAAATATGCATAGTGCTAAATCATCACTCAGGCTTGGTCTTCAGGTGGTGGTGTAGACAGAACTCCAAGGACGAAGGCGTTAGTCGATGTAGATGGAGCTGGTGGAGTAGGTGCTGGAGCTGGTGGCACTGAAGCTGTAGCTGGTGCAGATGAAGTTGCTCTGGTGTCTGTGACATGCACTGCAGTAGATCTTTGTCCTCTGGGCACTCTAGCAAAAGCATCAGTGGTTGTCTTGCCCTTCTTCTCCTGCACTTCCTCCTGAAGTTTCTCAACAACAAATTGTATCTCAGTGACCTTCACATCTAAGTCATAGAACTTCTGCTCCACGATCCTCTCCAAGCTCTCCTGGTTTTGAGTCAGGGTAGCCAATCCCTTCTCAATTCTCAGAGTGGAGGCAATCAAGTAGCCAAGCTTATCTTGCTTGCTCTTCAGAAGATACTGAGATGCCTCTTCAGTGGTTGGCATCTTTGCAGCCTTTTCAGCCCTTGCCTTTTCCTTCTTGGCTTGTGCATGCACAGAAGATGGTTCATTTTCATCCATCACCACAATGTTGTCCTCAAAGTCTGGGTAGATGGGCAGGTGCTCCTTGTCCAGCAGATATGTGCTAGTGCCCATCTTGGAGTTGATCAGCTCCTGGATCTGTGGGGCATACCCACAACTCCTTTTCTGATCTACAGCTGTCCTCTTTATGGTTTCCACAATTAGGCTCATGACCTTGAACTTCTGTGGAACATAAAAAATGTGCAACAAGTTGATGGAGTGACCTCTGATCATCTTGTGATCACCTGACTTTGGCAAGACAGTGTGCCTGAGGATCCAGTTGATTGTTGCCAAGCATGACAGAAGGTAATGTACTGATCCAAACTTGTGTGTCTCAAGAGCAGCATCTGGGATCTCTTTGTACATGTGTGCCATGGTGTTGTGATCCTTCTTCTTCTTGGCATAGAAATCCAAGTCATCTTCTTGTTCTTCTGGGGCATTGATCAACTGAGCCCATTCTGCAACTGTTGACTGGTACCTAGTGCCTTCACACATCCAGACAATCCTTCCATCTGGGTAGAAATGAGCTGTGGAGTAGAACTGCATGATGAGCTCATCATTCCACTTTGTGAGCTTTTGAGCCACAAACTCATCGACTCCACACGCCTTGAAGCTGTCATATACACCAGGGAAGTGATCCTCATTTTCCTCAATGAATTTCCAATCAACCCATCTCATGTCACACACTATGGGCTTCTTGTCAAGTAAGATAGTCTCATAGAAGTCCTGTTGTTCCTTGGTATGGAACCTGTAGTCCATAGCAGTTCTTCTTCTGGTGGCATATGGATCTAGCTCTCTCCATAGCCCTAATCCTGAATCCTTCCTTATCTTCATGTTCTCAGCTACTGGATGAGCATCATTGTGATCTGAAATTTTTGGCTTCAACTTCCTCAAGACATGTGACTCATCATCTTCTTCTTCTTCCATTGCAGCTTCAGGCACTGGGGCCTTGTTCTTCTCCTCAGCAGGGATGTTCCTGGTGCTCCTCTTTGGTTTTGGCTTTGGAGCTGGAGCAGCAGTCTTAGGCTTAGATGGAACAACCCCTGCCCTTATAGCATCTCCCATAAGCTTTTGAGCTTTGGGTGCTGGTGCTGCATCCTCTTCCTCTTCCTCTTCTTCAGAGTCTTTCATTATTGAAGATCTCCCAAGCACTCTGACAGTGGTCTTCTGTAACACCCACGATGCGGCTATATCTCCCACGTGTCGGAGCACGACTTAGAGGCATAACCGCATTGTAGGCATGTCGCAAGAGGGGTAATCTTTACACATCCCATGTACTGAATAAGAAAGAGGTACAAAGTTGGCTTACAATCGCCACTTCACACAATACATTAATAAATCATTACATCATCCAGATACAATCAAGGTTCGACTACGGAACCAAAATAAAAGAAGACTACCCCTAATGCAAAAGATCCCCGATCGCCCTGACTGGGCTCCACTACTGATCAACTGAAACGAAACAACACAATGAACAAGATCTTCATCGAGCTCCGCCTTGAGCTCGGTTGCGTCACCTGCACAGTATCATCGGCACCTGCAAACTGGTTTTTGGAAGTAATCTGTGAGTCACGGGGACTCAACAATATCACACCCTCGCGATCAAGACTATTTAAGCTTATGGGTAGGAAAAAGGTAGTGAGGTGGAGCTGCAACAAGCACTAAGCATATATGGTGGCTAACTTACGCAAAAGAGGGCGAGAAGAGAAGGCAAAGTACGTTCGTGAACTAGAGTGATCAAGAAGTGATCCTGAAACTACTTACGTTCAAGCATAACTCCAACACCGTGTTCACTTCCCGGACCCCGTCGAGAAGAGACCATCACGGCTACACACGCGGTTGATGCATTTTAATTAAGTTAAGTGTCAAGTTTTCTACAACCGGACATTAACAAATTCCCATCTGCCCATAACCGTGGGCATGGCTTTCGAAAGTTCAAAACCCTGCAGGGGTGTCCCAACTTAGCCCATCACAAGCTCTCACGGTCAACGAAGGATATGCCTTCTCCCAGGAAAACCCAATCAGACTCGGAATCCCGGTTACAAGACATTTCGACAATGGTAAAACAAGACCAGCAAAACCACCCTATGCGCTGACATCCTGATAGGAGCTGCACATATCTCGTTCTCAGGGCAACGCCGGATAAGCTAAGTGTATAGGAGCCAACGTAACCCAAGTTGCCAAGGGACGGCCCTGCACGGTGCTCTAGTTCGGACCAACACTTAGACAAGCACTAGCCTGGGGGGGTTAAAATAAAGATGACCCTTGAGTCTGCAGAACCCAAGGGAAGGTGGTAGGTTGTTAGTGCAAATGGTAAAACCAAGGTTGGGCCTTGCTGGAGGAGTTTTATTCAAAGCGAACTGTCAAGGGGTTCCCATTATAACCCGACCGCGTAAGGAACACAAAATCAAGGAACATAACACCGGTATGACGGAAACTAGGGCGACAAGAGTGGAACAAAACACCAGGCATAAGGCCGAGCCTTCCACCCTTTACCAAGTATATAGATGCATTAAGTAAATAAGATATATTGTGATATCCCAACAATAATCATGTTCCAACAAGGAACAAACTCCATCTTCACCTGCAACTAGCAACGCTATAAGAGGGGCTGAGCAAAGCGGTAACATAGCCAAACAACGGTTTGGTAGGGCAAGGTGGGTTAGAGGTTTGACATGGCAATATGGGAGGCATGATAAGCAAGTGGCAGGTATCGTAGCATAGGCATAGCAATAGAGCGAGTAACTAGCAAGCAAAGATAGAAGTGATTTCGAGGGTATGGTCATCTTGCCTGCAAAGTTCTCCGAGAAGACGAAAGCTTGATCCTCGAAAACGTACTCAACGGGTACCTCAAACACGAACTCGTCTCCCGGCTCTACCCAAGGCAAGAACACAAGCAAAGGAAACAACAATCAACCACGGTGCAATGCGCAAGCAACATGATGCAAAACATGGGATGATATGCGGGATGTGATATGCAATGCATATGCGAGCTCCGAAAGGAAAAGATTGAACCATGCCTCAACTTGGCAAACCAAGAGTGCCGCTGGAAAGATGAGATGATTTCAGTCGAAATCGATATAAAGATCACCGGAATCGGATGCACGGTTTGCAAATGGCAAGCAAAACAATAATGGCACAAAGCTGCGATTAACAGCACGAGGCCATCTAAATGCATCAAGAACAACAAGCTACTGCACTCTAACATAACAATAAAGCACATGACAGTGATCCACTCAAGATGCTTGACAAAAGATGAACACTGAGCTACGGCTAAATCACACAATAGCATGTTCAAACAAGCATGGCAAAAGAGCAAAAGATAACATCATCTCAGACTTAGTGAAAATAACAACATGTCAGGATTTAACATCAGGAAGCAATGTTTAGAGCAAGATAAAAACATGCTACAGGAACATATCATAGCAAAGCAAGGCATGACATGAAACTACACAAAGCATATAACAAAAGTCCCTTACTGACCATAAGCCAAAAAGGACCAGAAAATATGATGGCCCCCATGTAAACATAGCAAGTTACATTAACAGATTCAGACTTAGCAGAAAACTGGACATGGCATGAACAGAATTACGAAGGCATGTTAATGAGCTCGATGCACTCACCACAAGGCATTGTATGACAAACTAAGCATACACCCATCAAGAAGACATGATCATGAAACCAAGCAATGCAAGAACAAGTTCATAGCATGCATGGATCAACTACAACAACCTTGGCAAAATTGATTAACACGTAAACAATCTGCCAGGAACATTTTATAGCAAAAGTAGAGCAAGATCGAGTCATGCTAGGGTACTCCATAATTGCAAACAAGGTCATGGATGGATACAACATAATCATATCTCAAAATCATCCTTACTGAACATGCTCAAAAGAGGCATGGATCACTCTGTAGCAACAAGAATACATGGCATAAAAATAACATCAGGGAAAATGACTTAGAAGAATTCTAAGTCCCTGAAATCAGAAACATCACGAGAGCTACTTTGCATGCTTGTGCTAGTCATCACAATGATCACAAAAATACATGGCATACACCCCTGTAAAGATGGCATGGCATATAGCAAAACACATGTAGAGCTCATACTCATAGGATGCACACATTAATCATGAAAAAATGACAAATGCTCAAGATCTGTTAAGAACCAGCACCTAACATTTTATAGCACTCTTGCAACAGCATTTAGGGCATCAAGATGAACTCAAACAAACATGGTGCAAAGGAATGTAATGAAGAGGACATCGAGACGAACAATTTGATATATGGTACGCCCAAAACGGAGCTACGGATGAGGAGTTACGGCATGATGAATAGAGCTATAAAACTTAACAGAAAAAGGACTTAGTGGGTTTCACCTCGGCTAGATCTAGGGTTTGAGCACGGAAATCGAAGTTCACCGGGGAAGCTCACCGGAAGGTCACCGGAAAACGCAAGGAGATGGCCAGAGCTGAGGGAGGAGGCCGGAGAAAAGGGGGGGGGGGCTCGCCGGATCCGGGCCGGCGTCGAGGGCACGACCGGATGGGGTCGGCGACATCGGACGACGCGATGGCAGAGCGCTCCGGCAAGCGGCGGCCGGAGCAGCGGCGGCGCTAGGCGGCGGAGGAGCAAGGGCGCGGGCGGCGCCGTGGGTCGGAGGCACGCGACGAGGTTGGCGGGGCGTGGCGGAGGTCAGCGGCAAGCACGTGGTGCGGTGGTGGCGGCCGGACGGCGAGGGCGGCGAGGCAGAGCGGGCCGGGCGGCGGGGAGATCCGGGCCCGGGCGGGTCCCCGATGGGCCGCGGCGGGCCGCACGGTGGTGGGAGGTGGCGGTGACAGGTGGCGCGGCGCGAGTGGAGGGGAGCGGTGGCGGGGTGACATGGCGCGACGGGGTTGGTCGGAGCGACGTGTCCGGCGGACATGTCCGGCACGGTTGGACATGTCCGGCGGCTTGAGGAGGAAGACGCTAGGGTTTGACCGCGAATTTCGGGGAGAGCCACATATATATAGGTAGAGGGAGCTAGGAGACTCCAAATTGAGCACGGTTTTCGGCCACGCGATCGTGATCGAACGACCGAGAGGATGGAGGAGATTTGGATGGGTTTTGGGCCACTTTGGAGGGGTGTTGGGCTGCAACACACATGAGGCCTTTACGATTCCTCGGTTAACCGTTGGAGTATCAAACGAAGTCCAAATGGCACAAAACTTGATAGGCAGTCTACCGGTAGTGAACCAAGGCCGCTTGGAAAATCTCGGTCCAATCCGAGAATGTTCAACACCCGCACACGAAAAAAGGCAAAAAGGGACACTGGATGACATAGGAGCGCTAGATTGCAAAATGGACAACGGGGAAAATGCTTGGATGCATGAGACGAACATGTATGCAAAAGCGATGCACATGATGACATGACATGAAATGCATGACACGCAAGCAAAAGACAAGGCAACAACAGCGAATAACTGGAAGACACCTGGCACATCAGTCTCGGGGCATTACATCTTCTTGACCCTCTCTTTCCTTTTCTTTTCTGCCACAACCTGCTCTTTGGGTGCAGATCCCAAAGTCTCTTCAGTGGATGTTCTGACTTTTGACAAGGGAGATCTCTTGGTAGGAACCTTTTGCTTCATCCCTGGCTTAGTAGCAGCAGCTGTGCCATATTCCTTTTTGAGAACTTTCCTCTTTGAGGTGGTTTCTTCCTCCTCAGCCACATAGTCCTCATCCTCTTAATCTGAGGTTCTCTTCTTGCTGGCCCTTGTGGCAGCCTTTGGCAAGTTGCTGGGTGCTTCTGCTTCCATCATCTAAGCTACTAGAGGGACTAGTGCCCTCACTCATCTGAACCTGCTCCTCAGATTTGTTCTGACTGTCACTCTGATCTGACATGATGCAAACACTGACAGCAGACCCTGTGAATAGATAATAGATGACGTAGAGTGGATGAGCATCAAAAAGTGCAGAGGTTTTTGCAAAAGAATGAATCAAAAACTTAGTTTTAGTTTTCCACAGAAAGCATTTCGGATCTACCGATTTGAAATCTCGGTGATACCGAAGCAGCTGTTGGAACCTAAACTAGTGAACTCGGTTAGACCGAGTCACAGTTCGGTGGCACCGAGACTGCTATGGTTTCACAAAGACTCGAACTCGCTCACACCGATTTGCAATTCTCGGTCAGACCGAGAATCACATGTGCAATGGCCTGAGCCAAATCGGTGGAACCGATTTCAACAACTCGGTCGGTCCGAGATGGTTTCGGCGGAAACCTAACCCTAAATTTTCAATCCACAACTAAACTACGGAGTGTTTTCATTGGAAAGAGTGATATCAATCGTGGCAAGATACATGGCAAAACAATGTGCTGGGGAATCGGAGTGAGAACATCAAAAAGATCAAGTCCATACCCTAGTTCGGCGATGGACTTGCTACGACGGCAACGGCGGAGACGATCTCGTTGACGGCGGCAGAGACCAGCGACTGGAGGCGGCTGGCGACGAGGAGGACGATCCGGAGACCCAGGGAGGCAGAGCAGGCTGAGCGCGGGCGAAGAGGTTCGGAAAGTTTTCCAAATTTTGGCTCATGGGTATATATAGCCTGACCCTGTCGGTGTGACTGAGTGGAACAACTCGGTGGCACCGAGATGCATAAGTGCAAGCAGTTACAGCAACTCGGTGTGACCGAAAAGTTCAAATCAGTTGCACCGAGATTGAAAACCTATATCGACTTAGTGACCTCGGTATGACCGAAATGGATGAATTGGTCAGACCGAAACGCACAAAGAAGTTTTGGAAGTTTAAGTCTATGACAAATCGGGGACTCCGAGTGCTCCTCACACAGAGTGGTTCGAATCTGACTTGATCAAACTTTGTGATGCAACATGAATAGAGTTTGAGATGAGAAGAGCATAGATAGCTAGAGAGGGTTCTTAGGCATTCTTGTCCATCCACTTGGCAAGAGAAAAGGAAACCAACCAATCAAAACAACAAGCGGATGTCCTCGAATGAGTAAATTATGCAACCAACATGCTCACACAATAAAATGACAAATGAAATATGTGGCAAAGCATGCACAAACAATTCTAGCATCTATCAAACAATTGGCGATGACTAGGTCATCTATATATGAGTATATTGACTTAGGAGTCAAATGAGAACATTTTATCATAGGTCATACTCATCGTTTAAGCACAAGTGGGGTTACCACTTTTACATAAAGTGTTGTTGTGTTCACACCATTAGACTTGCTTTAGCTCAATTCTTAGAGTAAAGCTCCCCCTAGATGTGAAATCCCCCGTAAGAGGGATGAACTAACCTTAGGTTTTGTCGATGATGACTTCATGTAGGTGTTGAAGATGTGGATGCTCTAAGTTGATGTAGATCATTCGGAGCTATCCTTTGGAGTGAGTTGCACTTTCAATACCTACACGGGTTAGTCCCACAAGGAACAAACAAGGATATCCATAGACATAGAGTGATGCACACACAAGATGATGTCTATGAGAGCATTAGGTTACCTTGTCCCTTGTCTTACCAACAAGAGGGTTTGTGACTCCTTGAACTAGTGCAAGCTTCTTCAAATGCATCAATTTCCTCTTGAAGCTTGTCCTTGCCTTTTTCCTTGTGGTCTTGTGGTGGAAGATCATCTTGAGCTTGTGTCCCTTTGAAAGAAGTAGGATCATACTTCTCTTGTTGAGGAACAAACTTCGTCTTGGGGTATTGATCTTCTTCCCACTCAACTCCATTGGCATTGAACTTTCGTTCAAAACCAATACCTTGATTCTTCTGGTGCCTTCCTTGCTTGCGTATAATTTCCTCGAATTGCTTGCTCCCGACAAGGCTCTTGTAAACACCTTTCTCTATGATTCCCTTCAATAAGCTATTTTCTTGCTCAAGTGTAACTTGGCTAAGAGAATTGATACGTCCATTTTGCATCATGCTTTTATATCAATATTTATTGCATTATGGGCTGTTATTACACATTATGTCACAATACTTATGCCTATTCTCTCTTATTTTACAAGGTTTACATAAAGAGGGAGAATGCCGACAGCTGGGATTCTGGGCTGGAAAAGGAGCAAATATTAGAGACCTATTCTACACAGCTCCAAAAGTCCTGAAACTTCACGGAAGATGTTTTCCAAATATATAAAAAATACTGAGAGCAAGAACTTCACCAGGGGGGCCACACCCTGCCCACGAGGGTGGGGGGCGCGCCCTACCCCCCTGGGCGCGCCCCCTACCTCGTGGGCCCCCTGGTGGCCCTCCGGTGGCCATCTTCTGCTATATGGAGTCTTTCGATGGGAAAAAAATCATAAGCCATCTTCTCGGACGAAACTCCGCCGCCACGAGGCGGAACCTTGGCGGAACCAATCTAGGGCTCTGGCGGAGCTGTTCTGCCGGGGAAACTTCCCTCCCGGAGGGGGAAATCATCGCCATCGTCATCACCAACGCTCTTCTCATCGGGAGAGGGCAATCTCCATCAACATCTTCATCAGCACCATCTCATCTCAAAACCCTAGTTCATCTCTTGTATCCAATTCTTGTCTCCAAGTCCGGGATTGGTGCTAGTAGGTTGCTAGTAGTGTTAATTACTCCTTGTAGTTGATGCTAGTTGGTTTATTTGGTGGAAGATCATATGTTCAGATCCTATATGCATATTAATACCCCTCTGATTATGAACATGTTTATGCTTTGTGAGTAGTTACTTTTGTTCCTGAGGACATGGGAGAAGTCTTGCTATTAGTAGTCATGTGAATTTGGTATTTGTTCGATATTTTGATGAGATGTATGTTGTCTCTCCTCTAGTGGTGTTATGTGAACGTCGACTACATGACACTTCACCATTATTTGGGCCTAGAGGAAGGCATTGGGAAGTAATAAGTAGATGATGGGTTGCTAGAGTGACAGAAGCTTAAACCCTAGTTTATGCGTTGCTTCGTAAGGGGCTGATTTGGATCCATATGTTTGATGCTATGGTTAGGTTTACCTTAATACTTTTGTTGTAGTTGCGGATGCTTGCAATAGAGGTTAATCATAAGTGGGATGCTTGTCCAAGTAAGGGCAGTACCCAAGCACAGGTCCACCCACATACCAGATTATCAAAGTACCGAACGCGAATCATATGAGCGTGATGAAAACTAGCTTGACGATATTCTCATGTGTCCTCGGGAGCGCTTTACATCATATAAGAGTTTGTCCAGGCTTGTCCTTTGCTACAAAAAGGATTGGGCCACCTTTCTGCACCTTATTTACTTTTGTTACTTGTTGCTTGTTACAAATTATCTTATCACAAAACTATCTGTTACCACTTATTTCAGTACTTGTAGAGAATACCTTGTTGGAAACCGCTTATCATTTCCTTCTGCTCCTCGTTGGGTTCGACACTCTTACTTATCGAAAGGACTACGACAGATCCCCTATACTTGTGGGTCATCAAGAATCATTAGTGGAATCAAGAGAACTACTAGAAGCAACAATATTGGATTTAGCATGATTATTGTTACTACTAGAGGAAGAATCCTTCTTGTTCTTGTTACTAGACTTGACTTGAGGCATGTAAATGGATAAGAGTAAACGCTTGGCAATGTAAGAAGAACTTTTCTTGCGAAGATCATCATTGATTGCCTTTAAGAACTCATGCTCTTGCTCAAGATTGAGCTTCTCAAAACGTAATTTCTCATGAGTCCTTAAAAGTTCTCGATGATCTCCTAAGACAGTTTCATGAGCTAACTTAAGAGTGTTTAGTTCTTTAGTTAGAGACTCAATCTTCTCCTTATCATTGTCATTCATTTTATCTTGATTAGCATGATTAATTGATGTTTCATCATAGTATTCATCACTAGAGTTGTCAACAAGTAAATCATCATCACCTAACAAGTCATCTTCATTTTGAAATCAACATACTCAGGGTGTGATACCTTTGGACCTTTGGCCATGAAGCATATTCCAATTCCTTCATTTGGTGAATCAAATATGTCGTAGGAGTTGGTTGACACAAGTGCTAGACCGGCAACACCTTCATATTGAGTATATTCGGAGTCGGAGTGATAGCTTCTCTCGGAGTGATTGTCGGAGTCGGAGTCGGATACCCATTCACCAACATGAGCTTGATGTCTTCGTTTTGTGTAGCTCCTTGATGAATTGTCCTTCCTTTCTGATTCCTTGCTCCTCCGAGAGGGTCTTCGTTCATAACGATCATCCCTACTCCTTCTCTCCCTCGATGGTGATTCTTCTCTTCTACTTCTTCTTTTGCGAGAATCTTCTCTTATCTTGTAGGGGGTCGTACACTCATTGGAGTAGTGTCCGGGTCTTCCACAATTGTAGCACTTTCGCTCTCGACTAGAAGATCTTTTGTCATTGTAGGACCTTGACTTTGAACTTCTCTCTTTGCTTCTACTCTTGTAGAACTTGTTGAAGTTCTTTATCATTAGGCTCAATTCTTCATTGAAGGTTTGTTTCTCACTTGATGATGTGGGAGCTTCACATGAGGTTTTGTAAGCACCACTTGACATGTTATGGAGCTCCTTCTTATCCTTGAGTGACATCTCATGAGCCACAATTCTTCCAATGACTTCCGTTGGCTTGAGATTTTTGTAATTTGGCATCATTTGGATCAATGTACATACGATATCATATTTTCCATCCAAGGCTCTTAGGATCTTCTTGATGATGAATTTGTCGGTCATCTCTTCACTTCCTAAGCCGGCAATCTCATTTGTGATAAGAGCAAGCCTAGAGTACATTATAGCGACACCTTCACCATCCTTTATTTTGAACTTGTCAAGTTGACTTTGAAGCACATCCAACTTGGATTCCTTGACGGAGTCGGTACCTTCGTGCATATCAATCAAAGTATCCCAAGTTTCCTTTGCATTCTCAAGACGACTGATTTTGTTGAATTCTTCGGGGCACAATCCGTTGAAGAGGATATCACAAGCTTGAGCATTGTATTGTAGCATCTTCAACTCGTCCGCGGTAGCTTCACGATTCGGTTCTCTCCCATCAAAGAATTCACCTTGCAAGCCAATACACACAATAGCCCAAACGGCGGGGTTATGTCTAAGAATATGCATTTTCATCTTATGCTTCCAACTAGCAAAATTAGTGTCATCAAAGTAAGGACCTCTACGGTGGTAATTTCCCTCGCTAGACGCCATACTCTCCTAGGTTGTGAAACCAAGGCTATGACCACCAAAAGCTATGGAAATCAAAGCAAATGGAGACCAATGCTCTGATACCACTTGTAGGATCGAAAGTATGTCTAGAGGGGGGTGATTAGACTACTTGACCAAATAAAAATCTAGCCTTTTCCCAATTTTAGTTCTTGACAAATTTTAGCAACTTTGGACAAGTCAAGCAATCTTAATACAATTCAAGCAAGCATGAAAAGAGTATATGAGCAGCGTAAAGTAAAGCATGCAACTTGCAAGAATGTAAAGGGAAGGGTTTGGAGGATTCAAACGCAATTGGAGACACGGATGTTTTTGTCGTGGTTCCGATAGGTGGTGCTATCGTACATCCACGTTGATGGAGACTTCAACCCACGAAGGGTAACGGTTGCGCGAGTCCACAGAGGGCTCCACCCACAAAGGGTCCACGAAGAAGCAACCCTGTCTATCCCACCATGGCCATCGCCCACGAAGGACTTGCCTCACTAGCGGCAGATCTTCACGAAGTAGGCGATCTCCTTGCCCTTACAAACTCCTTGGTTCAACTCCACAATCTTGTCGGAGGCTCCCAAGTGACACCTAGCCAATCCAGGAGACACCATTCTCCAAGAAGTAACAAATGGTGTGTTGATGATGAACTCCTTGCTCTTGTGCTTCAAATGATAGTCTCCCCAACACTCAACTCTCTCTCACAAGATTTGGATTTGGTGGAAAGAATATTTGAGTGGAAAGCAACTTGGGAAGGCTAGAGATCAAGATTCATGTGGTAGGAATGGAATATCTTGGTCTCAACACAAGTGTAGGTGGTTCTCTCTCAGAAAAAATAAGTTGGAAGTGTAGGTTCGTTCTGATGGCTCTCTCCACGAATGAAGAGGTGGTGGAGGGGTATATATAGCCTCCACACAAAATCGAACCGTTACACATAACTTCCCAAACTCGGTGGGACCGAATGGTTAAACTCGGTCGGACCGATTCAACAAAGATAGTGACCGTTAGGGTTTTCGGTGGGACTGACATGCAACTCGGTAGGACCGATATGATTAGGGTTAGGGCATAACGTAATCTCGGTGAGACCGATTACACAAACTCGGTGAGACCTATTTTGGTAATATGCTAACCAGAGAGTTGGTCAGGTAAACTCGGTGGGACCGATCACTCATTTCGGTGAGACCGAAACGTTACGAAGGGAAAACAGAGAGTTTACATTGCAATCTCGGTGGGACTGATCGCTCATCTCGGTGAGACCGAAATGTTACGAAGGGAAACAGAGAGATTACAACCCCATCTCGGTGAGACCGAGATCCCTATCGGTGAGACCGATTTGCATAGGGTTTGTGGCAGTGGCTATGACATTTGAAACTCGGTGGCGCCTGATAGGAAGAATCGGTGGGGCCGAGTTTGACTTTTGATTTAGGTCATATGTGGATGTGAGAAAGTAGTTGAGGGTTTTGGAGCATATCACTAAGCATTTTGAGCAAGAACCTCATTAAGCAACACCTCATCCCTCCTTGATAGTATTGGCTTTTCCTAGACTCAATGTGATCTTGGATCACTAAAATGGAAAATGTAGAGTCTTGAGCTTTGAGCTTGAGCCAATCCTTTGTCCTTAGCATTTTGAGGGGTCCACTTTTCTCATCCATGCCATGCCAATCATTTAGCTTTCCTGAGATATTAATCTTGAAGTAGCATTAGCTCAATGAGCTATATGTTGTTAGGAATTACCAAAACCACCTATTGATAGTTGCACTTTCACCTACTATGTGTTATGATCCGGCAACCCCGAAGTGATAATAATAGGGACCACTCCCGGTGATGACCGTAGTTTGAGGAGTTCATGTATTCACTATGTGTTAATGCTTTGGTCCGGTACTCTATTAAAAGGAGGCCTTAATATCCCTTAGTTTCCATTAGGACCCAGCTGCCACGGGAGGGTAGGACAAAAGATGTCATGCAAGTTCTTTTCCATAAGCACGTATGACTATATTCGGAATACATGCCTACATTACATTGATGAATTGAAGCTAGCTAGTTCTGTGTCACCCTAGGTTATGACTGTTACATGATGAACCACATCCGGCATAATTCTCTATCACCGATCGATTGCCTATGAGCTTTCCATATATTGTTCTTCGCTTATTTACTTTTCCGTTGCTATTATTACCATCACTATAAAACACCAAAAATATTACTTTTGCTACCGTTACCTTTTACCACCGTTGCCACTACTATCATATTACTTTGCTACTAAACACTTTGCTGCAGATATTAAGTTTCCAGGTGTGGTTGAATTGACAACTCAGCTGCTAATACTTGAGAATATTCTTTGGCTCCCCTTGTGTCGAATCAATAAATTTGGCTTGAATACTCTACCCTCGAAAACTATTGCGATCCCCTATACTTGTGGGTTATCAAGACTATTTTTTGGCGCCGTTGCCGGGGAGCATAGCTCTACTCTTTGAGTCACTTGGGATTTATATCTCCTTATCATTATGAAGAACTTGAAATATCCAAGAACCAAGATTTATCCCTCAACTACGAGGGGAGGTAAGGAACTGCCATCTAGCTCTGCACTTGATTCACCTTCTGTTTTGAGTAAGCTTGCGACACCTAAACCTGCTTCTGTTATTAATTCTGATATGTCGCATAATGCCACTTCTTCTATGCATGATACTTATGACGAAACTACTTCTATGCTTGATACTACTGTGCCACTTGGTGAATTTCTTGATGAACAACTTGCTAGGGCTAGAGAGAATGAAATTATTGAAACTGATAATATTGATGAAAGTGATGATGAAGGCTCTCCTAATAAATATGAATTACATGTTGTGCCTAAGGGCTATGTTATGGATGAAGAAACTAAAAGAGACTTTCTTGCTTGCAATGATAGAAGTGATCTTAAGAAATTATTATCTAAGCTTAAACAAAAAACTCTGAATGCTAGAATGAAATATGATCCTGCTTATGCTACTTCACCTATCTTTGTTACCGATAAGGATTATGAATTCTCTATTGATCATGATATAATTACTTTGGTTGAATCTGATCCTTTTTATGGCTATGAATCTGAAACTGTTGTGGCACATCTTACTAAATTAAATGATATAGCCACCCTGTTCACTAATGATGAGAGAACTCGCTACTTTTATATCCTTAAAAATATTTTTGTTCTCATTAAAGGGTGATGCTAAGATATGGTTTAATTCTCTTGATCCTGGTTGTGTGCGTAGTCATGATTTATTACTTCTCTGCTAAATATTTCCCTGCTCATAAGAAACAAGATGCTTTAAGGGATATATATAATTTTGTGCAAATTGAAGAAGAGAGTCTCCCACAAGCTTGGGGGAGGCTTCTCCAATTACTTAATTCTTTGCCTGATCATCCTCTTAAGAAAAATGAAATAATTGATATCTTTTATAATGGACTAACCGATGCTTCCAGAGATTACCTGGATAGTTGTGCTGGTTCTGTTTTCAGGGAAAGAACACCGGATGAAGCTGAAATTCTATTGAATAATATGTTGACAAATGAAAATAATTGGACACTTCCTGAGCCAGCTCCTGAGCCTATTCCTAAACCGAGTCCGAAGAAAAGGGGTGTTCTATTTCTCAGTCCTGAAGATATGCAAGAGGCAAAGTAATCCATGAAAGAAAAGGGTATTAAAGCTGAAGATGTTAAGAATTTACCTCCTATTGAAGAAATACATGGTATTAATTTATCGCCTGTTGAAGAAATATATGGTTTTAATCCATCACCTATTGAAGAAACACACGGTCTTGATAACCCGACACAGGTAGTAAAGGTAAATTCTCTCTATAGATATGATAAAGCTGAAATCCCTCCTACTAAGTTTGCTAGCCAATGTTTGGATGAGTTTGATAACTTTATGGTTAAGCAAGAAGACTTCAATGCTTATTTTGGTAGACAATTGAAACAAAATGCTTATATGATTGAACACTTGGGTGGTTATATGTCTAGAGTTAAAGGTGAACTTAAACTCATTAGTAAACATGCTTCTATGGTTACCACTCAAGTAGAACAAGTACTTAAAGCTCAGAATGATTTTCTCAATGAATTAAATAGTAAGAAAAATGATAATGCTGTTAGAGTTATGACTAGAGGTGGTAAAATGACTCAGGAACCTCTGTATCCTGAAGGCCATCCTAAGAGAATTGAGCAAGATTCTCAGAGAAATACTATAGATGCACCTAGTCCTTCTAAAAGGAAGAAAAAGAAAAATGATAGGACTTTGCATGCTTCTAGTGAACCTATTACTGAAACACCTGAGAATCCAAATGATATTTCTATTTCTGATGCTGAAACACAATCTGGTAATGAACCTAAAACTAGTGATAATGTTAATGATGATGTTCATGATGATGCTCAACCTAGTAATGATAATGATATAGAAACTGAACCTGCTGTTGATCTTGATAACCCACAATCAAAGAATCAATGTTATGATAAGAAAGACTTTGTTGCTAGGAAACATGGTAAAGAAAGAGAACCATGGGTTCAGAAACCCATACCTTTTCCTCCCAAACCATCCAAGAAAAATGATGATGAGGATTTTGAGCGCTTTGCTGAAATGATTAGACCTATATTTTTGCGTATGCGATTAACTGATATGCTCAAAATGAATCCTTATGCTAAGTACATGAAAGATATTGTTACAAATAAAAGAAAGATACCGGAAGCTGAAATTTCCACCATGCTTGCTAATTATAATTTTAAGGGTGGAATACCAAAGAAACTTGGAGATCCAGGAGTACCCACTATACCATGCTCCATTAAAAGAAATTATGTTAAAACTGCTTTATGTGATCTTGGAGCCGGTGTTAGTGTTATGCCTCTCTCTTTATATCGTAGACTTGATTTGAATAAGTTGACACCTAATGAAATATCTTTGCAAATGGCTGATAAATCAACTGCTATACATGTTGGTATTTGTGAGGATGTGCCTGTTGTAGTTGCAAACGTTACTATTTTAACAGACTTTGTTATTCTTGATATTCCCGAGGACGATAGTATGTCTATTATTCTTGGAAGACCCTTTTTGAATACTGCAGGGGCTGTTATTGATTGCACTAAAGGCAATGTCACTTTTCATGTTAATGGTAATGAGCATACAGTATACTTTTCGAGGAAACAACCTCAAGTTCATCGTATCAACTCTATTGGAAAAATTTCATCGATTATATTTGGAGGTTTTGAATTTCCTCTTCCTACTATCAAGAAGAAATATGATATTCTTATTATTGGGGATGTGCATATCCCCATTGAGGTAACCTAGTGTTATTCGAAATTTCTCCAGTTCCATGTTATTCGGGATGAGTTCGTTAACAAGACTTGATCAACCTTGTTACTGGATTCCTTTTGATGAGCATGAGATTGATGAAACTAGAAGGCACAACTCTTTGTACCCTCCTTTTACTTTCTGTTATTTATATTAAATAAAATAAAAATAAGTATTTTTTTGTCTGTTATCTGATTATCCATGCAATATAAAAATACCCCAAAAATAAAAGTTCTCCAAATGCCCTGAAATTTAAATATGATTTTTTCTAGAATATTTGAGAATATTTGGCACTAAGAACACAGCAGGGGGGTCATCCATCTGGCCGCGAGGGTGGAGGGCGCACCCTACCCCCTGGGCGCGCCCCCTACCTCGTGGGCCCACGGTGGACCTCCTCCACTTATTCCTGCACCCACACACTTCTTCTTCCTCCCACAAACACGAATATCCAGTTCATACCCGAGTCCAAGCTCATTTTGCTGCCATTTTCGATCTCCTTGCTCAAAGCACCTCTCACAAAACTGCTTGGGAGGATTGTTCCTTGGTATGTGACTCCTCCATTGGTCTAATTAGTTTTTGTTATAGTGCTTTATTCATTGCAAATTTATGCTGCCTAGGTGACCATGTTCTTGAGCTTGCATGTCAAATTAATATGGTTCCAAGTAGTTTTGATGCATGATATAGGCTCTAGGCACTTGTAGGAGTAGTTGCTATCAATATTATTGAGATCTGTTCACTTTTATTTTGAAGTTACTAAAAATTTCAGAATTTTTCAGAAAATAATGAAGAGATTTTTGAGGGGCTCATCGAGCCGAAGCTTGCATGCCTGCAGGTCGACTCTAGAGGATCCCCGGGTACCGAGCTCGAATTCGCCCTATAGTGAGTCGTATTACAATTCACTGGCCGTCGTTTTCTTGAGAAAACCTGGAGTTACCAAACTTAATGAATTGGCTGAGAATGCAGGCCTCACCGCCTTCCTCCACGACCGACGTGAACAGTATCTCTTACTCACCAATATTTTTGTGCAAAACTTTCATTTCCATGCTAGGAGCTCACCACCTGCGGTGGAATTTTATTTATATGTTGAGCATAAGGAGATGTCACTTGATGATTTTTGTTGGGTTTGTTTGATCCCTTTCGAGGGCAGCGTAGAGGAACCACATGGTGATGATGTGGATGGGTTTATTGACACCATCACTGTAGGGGAAATGAGGAAGGTTTCCGATGCACGAATCACTAGCATACATTTTCCTGTTTTACACTACTTTGCAATATTTGCTAGTCCTTGCTTAATTGGTCGCGGAAACTGTGGAAACCTTAGTATTCCTGATATTATTATTTTGTTCCATGGTTTATTCGGTGATAACTCTATTAGTATGGGCGGTATTATTGCTAAATGGTTAAGTCTGAACCGTACCAAGGGGCCCATCTTTGGAGGCATTTATGCTTCACACCTAGCTGCACATTTCAACATACCTATTAGGCATTATGAGAAGGAAGAAAAATTGCTGCCCATTGTTTATTTAGATTATAAGAGTATGGTGGCACATGATTTTATTGTTAAGAATAGGGAAGGAGAGCTTAAATACAAATTATTCTTTGATAAACATCATCCTGAGACTATTACCCTGCCTGCTCCTTCCTTGTTTGATTTATCTGCAGGTAAGTACCTTGTTTCATTAGAGGCTATTCGCGCCTACCGGAACCCCACATCAGCCACAGAGCCAGAGTCGGAACCACAAGTTGATCCTCCACGACGGTCTAATTACCATTGGGATCCGGAGATGATTGCCAACCAGTGGCAATCAGAGTCTTCTTCTTCACAGTACGACCCCAACTATTATTATGGATATCCGCCAGGCCAACCGTGGCCATAGACCAACTTAGGCCAAAAGCCTAAGCTTGGGGGAGTACGTATTTCTCACCGACATTACATTCATGTTCACACACTCATTGCTAGATGTCGGTGCGCATACTTTTTCATTGTATCATCCATGCTACTTTATTTTCCTTTTTATGCTTTCTTCTTGTGTGTTTAATAAATCTTAAGAAAAACCAAAAAAATTAGTTGTAGCTTTTAGCTAGTTTTAATTCCCATGCTTGTAGTAGTAATTAAAAAGAAAACCCAAAAAGATTTCCTGTTCTTCTTTTGCTTGTTGGGAGCTTTCCCGTGTAAATAATTTTATTTCTTTTCTTTGGGGGTCAATAGGAGAAGACCATGATTAAATTGTTGAAGTGGCTCTTATATGTATTATTGTTGATCTGACAAAAGAGCCCATATTGCCTTGTCTTCTCCTGTTTATTGAATGCTTGCAGATTCCAGCTTAGTCCAATGCCCGTGCACTATTATTATTATCCACATCGTTCGGTCGTGCAAGTGAAAGGCAATAATGATGATTATATGATGGACTGACTGAGATGAGAAAAGCTGGTATGAACTCAACCTCTCTTGTTTTTGTAAATATGATTAGTTCATTGTTCTTGATTCAGCCTATTATGAATAAACATGTTTAAAATGACAACTAGAGATCATAGTTTCTTGTGCCATGCTTGATTATCTAGGAGTTTATAATGGTTTACCTTGTGTGCCAACATGCTATTAAAATGGTTGTGATGTGGTATGATAGGGTGGTATCCTCCTCTGAATGATTTAAGTGACTTGACTTAGCACATGTTCACGCATGTAGTTGAAACAAAATCAACATAGCCTTCACGATACTTATGTTCATGGTGGATTATATCCTACTCATCTTGCATTCAGTGTTGATTAATTATAATGCATGTTCATGACTGTTGTCGCTTCTAGCTGGTCACTTCCCAGTCTTTTTCTAGCCTTCACCTGTACTAAGCGGGAATACTGCTTGTGCATCCAATCCCATAAACCCCAAAGTTATTCCATATGAGTCCACCATACCTACCTATATACGGTATCTACCTGCCGTTCCAAGTAAATTTGTATGTGCCAAACTCTAAACCTTCAAATAGATATCCTGTTTTGTATGCTCGAATAGCTCATATATCAACTAGGGTTGTCCGTATCTTCCATGTTAGGCGGGTTATTCTCAAGAGGAGTGGACTCCGCTCCTCACTCACGAGAAAAATGGCTGGTCACTGGGATGCCCAGTCCCATGCTTTATGCAAACTAAATCAAAATAATTGCAAACAAAACTCCCCATGGGACTCTTGTTAGTTGGAGGCACTCATTGTTTCGAGCAAGCCATGGATTGATGCTTGTTGGTGGAAGGGGGAGTATAAACTTTACCATTCTGTTTGGGAACCGCCTATAATGTGTGTAGCATGGAAGATATCGCCATCTCTTGGTTGTTATGTTGACAATGAAAGTATACCCCTCAAAATATTATTCACCTCTATTTCAAAACCAAGCTCTGGTACCTCTACAAATCCCTGCTTTCCTCCGCGAAGGGCCTATCTATTTACTTTTATGTTGAGTCATCATCCTCTTATTAAAAAGCACCAGTTGGAGAGCACCGCTGTCATTTGCATTCATTTCTGTTAGTTTACATTGAGTATGACTTGACTGGATCTCTTTTACCATGAATTACAATGTCTAGTCAGTCCTTGATCTTTAAAGGTGCTCTGCATTTATGTTTTGCGGTCTCAGAAAGGGCTAGCGAGATACCATCTTGTTATATCATATTATGATTGTTTTGAGAAAGTGTTGTCATCCAAGATTTATTATTATTGCTCGCTAGTTGATTATGCCATTGATATGAGTAAACATGAGACCTATGCGTTATCGTGAATATGGTTAGTTCATAATCTTTGCTGAAAACTTGAATGCTGGCTTTACATATTTACAACAACAAGAGAAAACAGAGTTTGTAAATGTTTTTCTTTATCACTTTCAGTTTGTCAACTGAATTGCTTGAGGACAAGCAAAGGTTTAAGCTTGGGGGAGTTGATACGTCTCCGTCGTATCTACTTTTCCAAACACTTTTGCCCTTGTTTTGGACTCTAACTTGCATGATTTGAATGGAACTAACCCGAACTGACGCTGTTTTCAGCAGAATTGCCATGGTGTTATTTATGTGCAGGGACAAAAGTTCTCGAAATGACCTAAAACTTCACGGAACATCTTTTCGGAAATAATAAAAAATCCTTGCAAAAGATGAAGACCAAGGGGCCCACACCCTAGCCACGAGGGTGGGGGTGCGCCCCCTACCTCGTGGGCCCCCTGGAGCTCCTCCGACCTCAACTCCAACTCTATATATTTGGTTTTGGAGAGAAAAAAAATCAGAGAGAAGGATTCATCGCGTTTTATGATACGGAGCCGCCACCAAGCCCTAAAACCTCTCGGGAGGGCTGATCTGGAGTCCGTTCGGGGATCCGGAGAGGGGAATCCTTCGCCATCGTCATCATCAACCTTCCTCCATCACCAATTTCATGATGCTCACCGCCGTGCGTGAGTAGTTCCATCGTAGGCTTGCTGGACGGTGATGGGTTGGATGAGATTTATCATGTAATCGAGTTAGTTTTGTTAGGGTTTGATCCCTAGTATCCATTATGTTCTGAGATTGATGTTGCTATGACTTTGCTATGCTTAATGCTTGTCACTAGGGCCCGAGTGCCATGATTTCAGATCTGAACCTATTATGTTTTCATTAATATATGAGAGTTCTTGATCCTATCTTGCAAGTCTATAGTCACCTATTATGTGTTATGATTCGTTAACCCCGAAGTTACAATAATTGGGATACTTACCGGTGATGACCGTAGTTTGAGGAGTTCATGTATTCACTATGTGCTAATGCTTTGTTCCGGTACTCTATTAAAAGGAGGCCTTAATATCCCTTAGTTTCCATTAGGACCCCGCTGCCACGGGAGGGTAGGACAAAAGATGTCATGCAAGTTCTTTTCCATAAGCACGTATGACTATATTCGGAATACATGCCTACATTACATTGATGAATTGAAGCTAGCTAGTTCTGTGTCACCCTAGGTTATGACTGTTACATGATGAACCACATCCGGCATAATTCTCTATCACCGATCCATTGCCTACGAGCTTTCCATATATTGTTCTTCGCTTATTTACTTTTCCGTTGCTATTGCTATCATCACTACAAAATACCAAAAACATTACTTTTGATACCGTTACCACTACTATCATATTACTTTGCTACTAAATACTTTGCTGCAGATATTAAGTTTCCAAGTGTGGTTAAATTGACAACTCAGCTGCTAATACTTGAGAATATTCTTTGGCTCCCCTTGTGTTGAATCAATAAATTTGGGTTGAATACTCTACCCTCGAAAACTGTTGCGATCCCCTATACTTGTGGGTTATCAATACACATATTCGTAATATTGAAGCCAAAAGATGCAAAGTTAATAATGATAGTGCAACTTATTTGTGGCACTGCCGTTTAGGTCATATTGGTATAAAACGCATGAAGAAAATCCATGTTGATGGGATTTTGGAATCACTTGATTATGAATCGGTTGATGCTTGCGAACCATGCCTCAAGGGAAAGATGACTAAAACGCCATTCTCCGGAACAATGGAGCGAGCAACAGACTTGTTGGAAATAATACATACTGATGTATGCAGTCCGATGAGTGTTGAGGCTCACGGCGGGTATCGTTATTTTCTGACCTTCACAGATGATTTGAGCAGATATGGTATATCTACTTGAAGAAACATAAGTTCGAAACATTTGAAAAGTTCAAAGAATTTCAGAGTGAAGTGGAAAATCATCGTAACAAGAAAATAAAATTTCTACGATCTGATCGCAGAGGCGAATATTTGAGTTACGAGTTTGGTCTTCAATTAAAACAATGTGGAATAGTTTCACAAACTCATGCCACCTGGAACACCATAGCGTAATGGTGTGTCTGAACGTCATAACCGTACTTTATTTGATATAGTGAAATCTATGATGTCTCTTACCGATTTACCACTATCATTTTAGTGTTATGCATTAGAGATAGCTGCATTCACATTAAAAAGGGCACCATCTAAATCCGTTGAGACGACAACGTATGAACTGTGGTTTAGCAAGAAACCTAAGCTGTCGTTTCTTAAAGTTTGGGGTTGCGATGCTTATGTGAAAAAGTTTCATCTTGATAAGCTCAAACCCAAGTCGGAGAAGTGCATCTTCATAGGATACCCAAAAGTAACTGTTGGGTACACCTTCTATCACAGATCCGAAGGCAAGATATTTGTTGCTGAGAATGGATCCTTTCTAGAGAAGGAGTTTCTCTCAAAAGAAGTGAGTGGGAGGAAAGTAGAACTTGATGAGGTAACTGTACCTGCTCCCTTATTGGAAAGTAGTTCATCACAGAAATCTGTTTCTGTGACTCCTACACCAATTAGTGAGGAAGCTAATGATGATGATCATGTAAATTTAGATCAAGTTACTACCGAACCTTGTAGGTCAACCAGAGTGAGATCCGCACCAGAGTGGTACGGTAATCCTATTCTGGAGGTCATGTTAATTGACCATGACGAACCTACGAACTATGAGGAAGCGATGATGAGCCCAGATTCCGCGAAATGGCTTGAGGCCATGAAATCTGAGATGGGATCCATGTATGAGAACAAAGTATGGACTTTGATTGACTTGTCTGATGATCGGTGAGTCATTAAGAATAAATGGATCTTCAAGAGGAAGATGGACGCTGATAGTAGTGTTACTATCTACGAAGCTCAAATTGTCGCAAAAATGTTTTTGACAAGTTCAAGATGACCATGATGAGAATTTCTCACTCGTATCAATGCTTAAAAGTCTGTCCGAATCATGTTAGCAGTTGCCGCATTTTATGAAATCTGGCAAATGGATATCAAAACTACATTCCTTAATGGATTTATTAAAGAAGAGTTGTATATGATGCAACCAGAAGGTTTTGTCAATCCTAAAGACGCTAACAAAGTGAGCAAGCTCCAGCGATCCATCTATGGACTGGTGCAAGCATCTCGGAGTTGGAATATATACTTTGATGAGTTGATCAAAGCATATAATTTTATACAGACTTGTGGTGAAGCCTGTATTTACAAGAAAGTGAGTGGGAGCACTACAACATTTCTGATAAATATATGTGAATGACATATTGTTGATCGGAAATAATGTAGAATTTTCTGGAAAGCATAAAGGAGTTTTTGAAAGGAGTTTTTTCAATAAAGACCTCGGTGAAGCTACTTACATATTGAGCATCAAGATCTATATAGATAGATCAAGACGCTTGATAAGTTTTTTCAATGAGTACATACCTTGACAAGATTTTGAAGTAGTTCAAAATGGAACAATCAAAGAAAGAGTTCTTACCTATGTTACAAGGTGTGAAATTGAGTAAGACTCAAAGCCCGACCACGGCAGAAGATAGAAAGAGAATGAAAGTCATTCCCTATGCCTCAGCCATAGTTTCTATAAAGTATGCCATGCTGTGTACCAGATCTATTGTATACCCTACACTGAGTTTAGCAAGGGAGTACAATAGTGATCTAGGAGTAGATCACTGGACAGCGGTCAAAATTATCCTTAGTGGAATAAGGATATGTTTCTCGATTATGGAGGTGACAAAAGGTTCGTCATAAAGGGTTACGTCGATGCAAGTTTTGATACTGATCCAGAGTCTCAATCTGGGTACATATTGATAGTGGGAGCAATTAGCTAAAGTAGCTCCGTGTAGAGCATTGTTGACATAGAAATTTGCAAAATACATACGGATCTGAATGTGGCAGACCCGTAGACTAAACTTCTCTCACAAGCAAAACATGATCACACCTTAGTACTCTTTGGGTGTTAATCACATAGCGATGTGAACTAGATTATTGACTCTAGTAAACCTTTTGGGTGTTAGTCACATGAAGATGTGAACTAATCACATAAAGATGTGAACTATTGGTGTTAAATCGCATGACGATGTGAGCTAGATTATTGACTCTAGTGCAAGTGGGAGACTAAAGGAAATATGCCCTAGAGGCAATAATAAAGTTGTTATTTACATTTCCTTATATCATGATAAATGTTTATTATTCATGCTAGAATTGTATTAACCGGAAACATAATGCATGTGTGAATACATAGTAAAACATAGTGTCACTAGTATGCCTCTACTTGACTAGCTCGTTAATCAAAGATGGTTAAGTTTCCTAACCATAGACATGAGCTGTCATTTGAGTAACGGGATCACATCATTAGGAGAATGATGTGATTGACTTGACCCATTCCATTAGCTTAGCACTTGATCGTTTAGTTTGTTGCTATTGCTTTCTTCATGACTTATACATGTTCCTATGACTATGAGATTATGCAACTCCCATTTACCGGAGGAACACTTTGTGTGCTACCAAACGTCACAACGTAACTGGGTGATTATAAAGGTGCTCTACAGGTGTCTCCGAAGGTACTTGTTGGGTTGGCGTATTTCGAGATTAGGATTTGTCACTTCGATTGTCGGAGAGGTATCTCTAGGCCCACTCGGTAATACACATCACTATAAGCCTTGCAAGCATTGTAACTAATGAGTTAGTTGCAGGATGATGTATTACGAAATGAGTAAAGAGACTTGCCGGTAACGAGATTGAACTAGGTATTGAGATACCGACGATCGAATCTCGGGCAAGTAACATACTGACGATAAAGGGAACAACATATGTTGTTATGCGGTTTGACCGATAAAGATCTTCGTAGAATATGTAGGAGCCAATATGAGCATCCAGGTTCCGCTATTGGTTATTGACCGGAGACATGTCTCGGTCATGTCTACATAGTTCTCGAACCCGTAGGGTCCGCACGCTTAAAGTTTGATGATGGTTACATTATGAGTTTATGTGTTTTGATGTACCGAAGGTAGTTCGGAGTCTCGGATGTGATCACGGACATGACGAGGAGTCTCGAAATGGTCGAGACATGAAGATTGATATATTGGACGACTATATTCGGACACCGGAATGGTTCCGGGGGTTATCGGATATATACCGGAGTACCGGGGGGGGTTACCGGAACCCCCCGGAGGTTAATGGGCCTCATGGGCCCAATTGGTGGAAGAGGAGAGGCGGCCAAGGGGCAGCCGCGTGCCCCTCCCCTCCCAAGTCTGAATTGGACTAGGAAGGGGGGCGGCGCCCCCCCTTTCCTTTCTCCCTCTTTCTCCTTCCCTCTCCTCTCCTACTCCAACATAGAAAGGGGGGAGTCCTACTCCCGGTGGGAGTAGGACTCCTCATGGGGTGCGCCAAGGGTTGCTGGACCCCTCCCCCTCCTCTACTCCTTTATATACGGGGAGGGAGGCACCCCCTAGAGACACAACAATTGATCCCTTGGATCTCTTAGCCATGTGCGGTGCCCCCCTCCACCATAATCCACCTTGGTCATATCGTAGCAGTGCTTAGGCGAAGCCCTGTGTCGGTAGAACATCATCATCGTCACCACGCCGTTGTGCTGACGAAACTCTACCTCAAAGCTCAGTTGGATCAGAGTTTGAGGGACGTCATCGAGTTGAACATGTGTAGAACTCGGATGTGCCGTGCGTTTGGTGCTTGATCGGTCGGACCTTGAAGACGTACGACTACATCAACCGTGTTGTGCTAACGCTTCCGCTTTCGGTCTACGAGGGTACGTGGACACACTCTAGCCTCTTGTTGCTATGCATCACCATGATCTTGCATGTGCGTAGGAAATTTTTGAAATTACTACGTTCCCCAACATTAGGCACTATGAAAAAGAAGAAAAATTGTTGCCTACTGTTTATTTAGATTATAAGAGTATGGTAGCGCATGATTTTATTGTAAAGAATAGGGAAAGGGAGCTTAAATACAAATTGTTCTTTGATAAACATCACCCTGAGACTATCACCTTACCTGCTCCTTCCTTGTTTGATTTATCTACAGGCCAGTATCTCGTTCTGCTGGAGGCTATTCACGCCTACTGAAACCCTACATCAGCCACAGAGCCAGAGTCAGAACCACAATTTGATCCTCCACGACAGTCTAATTACCAGTGGGATCCGGAGATGATTGCCAACCAGTGGCAATCAGAGTCTTCTTCTTCACAGTACAACCCCAACTATTACTTTGGATATCCACCAGGCCGTCCGTGGCCAAAGACCAACTTAGGCCAAAAGCCTAAGCTTGGGGGAGTATGTATTTCCCACCGACATTACATTCATGTTCACACACTCATTGCTAGTTGTCCGTGCTCATACTTTTTCATTGTATCATCCATACTAGTTTATTTCCTTTTTATGCTTTCTTCTTGTGTGTTTGATAAACCTTAAGAAAAAAATAGTTGTAGCTTTTAGCTAGCTTTAATTCCTATGCCTGTAGTAGTAATTAAAAAGAAAAGCCAAAAAGATTTCATGTTCTTCTTTTGCTTGTTGGGAGCTTTCCCGTGTAAATAGTTTTATTTATTTTGTTTTCTTTGGGGGTCGATAAGAGAAGACCATAATTAAATTTTTGAAGTGACTCCTATATGCATTATTGTTGATTTAACCAAGAGTCCATATTGCCTTGTCTTCTCATGTTTATTGAATGCTTGCAGATTCCAGCTTAGTCCAATGCACGTGCACTATTATTATTATTATTATTATTATTATTATTATTATTATTATTATTATTATTATTCACATCATTCGGTCGCGCAAGTGAAAGGCAATTATGACGATATATGATGGACTGATTGAGATGAGAGAAGCTGGTATGAACTCGACCTCTCTTGTTTTTGTAAATATGATTAGTTCATTGTTCCTGATTCAGCCTATTATGAATAAACATGTTTGCAATGACAATTAGAGATTATAGTTGCTTATGCCATGCTTAATTATCTACGAGCTTATAATGGTTTACCTTGCGTGCCAACATGCTATTAAAATGGTTGTGATGTGGTATGATAGGGTGGTATCCTCCTCTGAATGATTTAAGTGACTTGACTTGGCACATGTTCACGCATGTACTTGAAACAAAATCAACATAGCATGTACGATATTTATGTTCATGGTGAATTATATCCTACTCATGCTTGCATTCGGTGTTGATTAATTTTAATGCATGTTCATGACTGTTGTTGCTCTCTAGCTGGTCGCTTCCCAGTCTTTTTCTAGTCTTCACCTGTGCTAAGCGGGAATACTGCTTGTGCATCCAATCCCATAAACCCCAAAGTTGTTCCATATGAGTCCACCATACCTACCTATATGCGGTATTTACCTACCGTTCCAAGTAAATTTGTATGTGCCAAACTCTAAACCTTCAAATAAACATTCGGTTTTGTATGCTCGAATATCTCATGTATAAACTAGGGCTGTCCGTATCTTCCATGTTAGGCAGGTTATTCTCAAGAGGAGTGGACTCCGCTCCTCACTCACGAGAAAATGGCTGGTCACCGGGATGCCCAGTCCCATACTTTATGCAAATCAAATCAAAATAATTGCAAACAAAACATCCCCGGGACTATTGTTAGTTGGAGGCACTCGTTGTTTCGAGCAAGCCATGGATTGATGCTTGTTGGTGGAGGGGGAGTATAAACTTTACCATTCTGTCTGGGAACCGCCTATAATGTGTGTAGCATGGAAGGCATCGCCATCTCTTGGTTGTTATGTTGACAATGAAAGTATACCGCTCAAAATATTATTCACCTCTATTTTAAAACCGAGCTCTAGCACCTCTAGAAATCCCTGCTTCCCTCTGCGAAGGGCCTATCTATTTACTTTTATGTTGAGTCATCATCCTCTTATTAAAAAGCACCAGTTGGAGAGCACCACTGTCATTTGCATTCATTACTATTAGTTTACATTGAATATGACTTGACTAGATCTCTTTTACCATGAATTACAATGTCTAGTTAGTCCTTGATCTTTAAAGGTGCTCTGCATTTATGTTTTGCGGTCTCAGAAAGGGCTAGCGAGATACCATCTTGTTATATCATATCATGATTGTTTTGAGAAAGTGTTGTCACCCAAGATTTATTATTATTGCTCGCTAGTTGATTATGCCATTGATATGAGTAAACATGAGACCTAAGTGTTATTGTGAATGTGGTTACTTCATAATCTTTGCTGAAAACTTGAATGCCGGCTTTACATATTTACAACAACAAGAGCAAACAGAGTTTGTAAAAGTTTTTCTTTATCACTTTCAGTTTATCAACTGAATTGCTTGAGGACAAGCAAAGGTTTAAGCTTGGGGGAGTTGATACGTCTCCGTCGTATCTACTTTTCCAAACACTTTTGCCCTTGTTTTGGACTCTAACTTGCATGATTTGAATGGAACTAACCTGAACTGACGCTGTTTTCAGCAGAATTGCCATGGTGTTATTTATGTGCAGAAACAAAAGTTCTCAGAATAATCTGAAACTCCACGGAGATTATTTTTAGAAATAATAAAAAATACTAGCAAAGAATCAAGGCCAGGGGGCCCACACCCTAGACACGAGGGTGGGGGCGCGCGTGCCCCTCTGGGCGCGCCCCCTGCCTCGTGGGCCCCCTGGAGCTCCACCGACCTCAACTCCAACTCCATATATTCGTTTTCGGGGAGAAAGAAATAAGAGAGAAGGATTCATCGCGTTTTACGATACGGAGCCATCGCCAAGCCCTAAACTCTCTCGGAAGGGCTGATCTGGAGTCCGTTCGGTGCTCCGGAGAAGGGAATCCGTCGCCGTCGTCATCATCAACCATCCTCCATCATCAATTTCATGATGCTCACCGCCGTGCATGAGTAATTCCATCGTAGGCTTGCTGGACGGTGATGGGTTGGATGAGATTTATCATGTAATCGAGTTAGTTTTGTTAGGGTTTGATCCCTAGTATCCACTATGTTTTGAGATTGATGTTGCTATGACTTTGCTATGCTTAATGCTTGTCACTAGGGCCCGAGTGCCATGATTTCAGATCTGAACCTATTATGTTTTCATGAATATATGTGAGTTCTTGATCCTATCTTGCAAGTCTATAGTCACCTACTATGTGTTATGATCCGGCAACCCCGAAGTGACAATAATCGGGACCACTCCCGGTGATGACCGTAGTTTGAGGAGTTCATGTATTCACTATGTGTTAATGCTTTGGTCTGGTAGTCTATTAAAAGGAGGCCTTAATATCCCTTAGTTTCCACTAGGACCCCGCTGCCACGGGAGGGTAGGACAAAAGATGTCATGCAAGTTCTTTACCATAAGCACGTATGACTATATTCGAAATACATGCCTACATTACATTGATGAATTGGAGCTAGTTCTGTGTCACCCTATGTTATGACTGTTACATGATGAACCACATCCGGCATAATTCTCTATCACCGATCCATTGCCCAGGAGCTTTCCATATATTGTTCTTCGCTTATTTACTTTTCTGTTGCTATTATTACCATCACTATAAAACACCAAAAATATTACTTTTGCTACCGTTACCTTTTACCACCGTTGCCACTACTATCATATTACTTTTCTACTAAACACTTTGCTACAGATATTAAGTTTCCAGGTGTGGTTGAATTGACAACTCAGCTGCGAATACTTGAGAATATTCTTTGGCTCCCCTTGTGTCGAATCAATAAATTTGGGTTGAACACTCTACCCTCGAAAACTGTTGCAATCCCCTATACTTGTGGGTTATCACCGTGTCAGGGAGCATAGCTCTATTTATTAAGTCACTTGGGAATTATATCTGTTGATCACTATGAAGAACCTGAAAGTTGCTAAGACCATGATCGTACCCTCTTAGACGAGGGGAGGTAAGGAACTGTCATCTAGCTCCACACTTGATTTACCTTCTGTCTTGGGACTTGCGACACCACCATCCGCTATTCATTTTGATATGTCACAAGTGATTGATGATACTACTTCTGCTATAAATGAAACTTGTGATGATGCTAGTACTCTCCTTGATAAAATTGTGCCACTAGGTGAATTTGTTGATGAACAAATTGCTAAAGCTAAAGAAATTGAGAATGCCAAAACTGACGAAAATTATGATTCACCTATTATGCCTAGCTCTCCTACTAGAGTTGAAATGCCTAAGATACCTGATGGTTATGTTATGGATGGGGAGACAACTAGAGAAATTCTTGCTTGTAATGATAGAGATGATGTTAAGTAATTATTGAGTAAGCTGAAAGAGAAGTCTATGATGGAGAGAATGAAATATCATCCTAAGTTTGCTACGTCTCCTATCTTTGTTACCGATAAGGATTATGAATTCTCTGTCGATCCTGAGTTAATTACTTTGGTTGACACTAATCCTTTTCATGGTTATGAAACTGAAACTGTCGTGGCACACCTTACCAAATTGAATGATATAGCCATCCTATTTGCTCATGAGGGAAAAATTGATATTACTATATTATCAAGTTATTTCCTTTCTCATTAAAGGGTGATGCTAATAAATGGTTTAATACTCTTGCTCCTGGTTGTGTGTGTAGTCCCCAAGTTATGATATATTACTTCTCCGAAAAATATTTTTCTGCTCATAAGAAACAAGTTGCCTTATAGGAAATATTTAACTTTGTGCAAATTGAAGAAGAGAATCTCCCTCAAGCTTGGGGGAGGCTTCTCCAATTACTGAACGCTTTGCTTGATTATCCTCTTAAGAAAAATGAAATACTTGATATCTTTTATAATGGACTAACCCATGCTTCTAGGGACTACCTAGATAGTTGTGTCGGTTGTGTTTTCAGGGAACAAACTGTTCAGCGGGCTGAAGAATTATTGAATAATATATAGAGAAATGTTGATGATTGGACACTTCCTGAACCATCACCTAAACCAACTCCAAAGAATAGAGGTATTCTATTTCTCAGTCCTCAAGATATGCAAGAGGCAAAGAAATCTATGAAAGAAAAGGGTATTAAATCTGAAGATGTCAAGAATTTACCACCCATTGAAGAAATACATGGACTCGATATCCTGACAAAGGTAGTAAAGGTAAATTTTCTTTGTAGATTTGATGAGGGTGATATTCCCTATAATAAATCTGCTAGTTCATGCCTGGATGAACTTGATAATTACATTGTTAAGCAAGAACACTTCAACATGTATGTTAGCAAACAATTGGAATGAAATGCTATCATGATTGATCCTTTGAGTGATTTGATGTTTAGGATTGCTAATGATGTTAGAGGTTTAATTAAACATTCATCCATGGTTCATACTCAGTTGGAGCAAGTCTCTAATTCATAAAATGATTTTCTTAATGAAATGAATAATAAAATGAATGGTTGCGGTATTACAATAGTGACTAGAGGTGGTAAAATGACTCAAGATCCTATATATCCTGAAGGTTATCCTAACAGAAATAAGCAAGATTCTCATTGAATTAATATTGATGCATCTAGTTCATCAAAGAAGAAAAACAAAAAGAAAAATGATAGAACTTTGCATGCTTCTAGTGAACCTGTGGTATAAAACCTTCTGAGAATCATGATGATGTTTCTATTTCTGATGCTGAAACACTGAAAGTGCTAGTGATCGACTAGAGGGGGGTGAATAGGCAATTTTTATGAAAGTCTTCAAAACATGGAAGTTTCAAAGACAAACAATATTTGGAAGGTAGACTACACTAAGCAAGCCATAGTCAAGTATTCAATGAAATGAAAGCACAAAGACTAATAGTAGCTAGGTAGTATAGATCAGGATGGAAGATAGTATGAAGCCAATCAGAACAAGCAGTCACACAGTGAAGAAAAATAGATAGCGCAGACATGCAATGACTTCACAAGGACCAATCTGCAAATAAAGAGATGGGAAGGATAGAACCAGTGGCTCGTTGAAGACAATGATTTGTTGGACCAGTTCCAGTTGCTGTGACAACTGTACGTCTGGTTAGGGAGGCTGAGATTTAACTCAGAAGACCGCATCTTCACCTTATTCCCCTTGAGCTAAGGACACCCAGTCCTCGCCCAATCACTCTGTAAGTCTTCAAGGTAGACTTCCAAACCTTCACAGACTTGGTTCACCGGCGATCCACAATGACTCTTGGATGCTTAGAACGCGACGCCTAACCGGCTGGAGGATTCACAGTCCTCAAGTTTAATAAGTCTTCAGATCACACAAACAAGAAGACTTCAGTGATGCCTAACACTCTTTGGCTCTGGGTATTTAGGGCTTTATCCTCGCAAGGAATTCTCTCTCAAAGGCTTCGAGGTGGGTTGCTCTCAAACGACAAAAGCCGTATACTAACTCTGAGCAGCCAACCATTTATGGTTGTAGGGGGTGGGCTATTTATAGCCACTAGACAACCCGACCTGATTTGTCCGAAATGACCCTGGGTCACTAAGGAACTGACACGTGTTCCAACGGTCAGATTTCAAACGCACACGGCAACTTTACTTGGGCTACAAGCAAAGCTGACTTATCCAACTCTGGATAAGATTTGCTCTCATTGTCTTCGCTCGAAGACATAGGATTTTGGTTAAGCATCACTTCAGTCATTCTGACTGGTTCACTAGGACCCCACTTAACAGTACGGTGGTTCCTATGACTCAACAAAGAAGAAAAAGAACGACGAAACAACTAAGTCTTCACGCTCCATAGTCTTCACGCAATGTCTTCTCTTGTCACAGTCTTCAATGTGAATGTCTTCACATACCACCTTTGACTTCAGTGTGTTCATACATTTTTAGGGGTCATCTCTGGTAGGAAAAACCGAATCAATGAGGGACTTCTACCTGTGTTATCCTGCAATTCTCACAAACACATTAGTCCCTCAACCAGGTTTGTCGTCAATACTCCAAAACCAACTAGGGGTGGCACTAGATGCACTTACAATCTCCCCCTTTTT
The DNA here is from genome assembly GCF_003073215.2 of Triticum urartu. NCBI lineage: Eukaryota > Viridiplantae > Streptophyta > Magnoliopsida > Poales > Poaceae > Triticum > Triticum urartu. The sequence goes on from NC_053028.1 coordinate 603,356,902, forward strand.
GGTGACTGATGACAAACTGGTTGAAGTTTTCAACGGGGAATAAAATATGCGAAATTGGAAAGGATAGGGTATTGTCTTCATAAGTGGCAAAGGCTCCCCCTGAAGATGTGCATATAAGTAATTTGCTTTTGGAATGAAAATGCACATGGCAGGTTGTACTTGTGGAGATCCTCTTCAACTTATGATGACAATTCATCATGCATGATTTGATATAATGAAGATAATGACATGCATAATGAAAAATGGACGTCTGCAAAATGACCTAAGTGCGGAAGTTATCATCACACATGCGGAATTTATCATCGCATCACAAAATAGCAAATAAGTAGCAGACGACCAACGAGTTTAAGTGTTACAACTCAAAGAACCAAATGTATCAAAAAGCGAGAGTTGTAAGCACTTGACAAAAGTAGCAAAAAGTAAAGCAACCACCCATATGGACCCGTTTGAAGACTATCAACTCATATGCTTCTCCCCCTTTTGTCAGTAAGGACCAAAAAGGTTTGAATACATAGAGCGCCTACTCGTTCCCATGAGGTGCAGGCGAAACAGCAAGGTCGTCGTTGAGGTCCGGTGGTGCAGAAGAACTTGGTGCAGTGTCGACGCGTGCTGAAGTTGGAGGTGGTGAAGTGGCATCATCTTGGTCATCGATGACCCTGGCATTCACAGTCGCAGCTGAGGACGAATAGTCAGAGTCTTCAAGCGAGGGAGTCCGATGCAAGTGAGCATTCCTTGGAGGAGTTGAGTCAAACTTGAATCTTCCTGTGAAGCCATCGTCTTGCAGATCAGCTTCAGCACTAAGCAATGTCAAACTCTTCCAAGACCTCCGACAGGTTTCATGTGTAACAAAGGCATTCTTGGTGGCAAGATTGCGAATGCGACTGACGTCCACCAAGAGGCTTTGCATCTGACGCTTAAGCCAGTCATGATGCTTATCCTATTTCTGATGTAGCGCGACGAGAAGCTCTCAGTCATTGAGAACACGAGATCGCTTCCGAGGCCTTTGGGCAATGGTGCTTCCAGTGGCGTCAGTTTGAGCGCGAGGGGCACATGTGTTACCAGCTAAGGGATAAAAACGCGAGACTGCCTGAATTCCTTCAATGGGCTGGGTGAAGCTTTGACGATCAGCATTGTGAAGATAAATGGGATCCTTAGCAGGCTCTGGGTAAATAGCTTCAACAGAAAACAGATCAACCTCTGGCAAGAATACAAGATGATTGCGCACAGACGGCTGATAGTTGAAGGCAGAGTGCAACTTGATAAGATGCATTACCCATGGAGCATAGAACTTCATACCAAAAACGTCGGAGCCAGATGCAGCCAACTACCTGATGAAGAAGTCGTGAGCATTGAAGCTGATGCCATTGAAGATATAGAAAACCAAAGTCTTCATTGCTCCTTCAAGCTTCGCTGCAGATGAATGTCCTTTGACAGGCCATAGAGTTTTTCTGATGATATGGTAAATGGTGCGAGGCAGATACTCTAGGTCTTCAACAAAGAATTCAGATGGGTATTCAGCGTCGTGGGGCAAAGGCTTCATCATGCTCAGCATTTGGCTCATGTTGGGTTCTGGCTTCTGGAAAATGCTCTCCAAAGCATTCTGGTGTTGTTGACAACCTGGTTCATAGTATTCACCAGGAGTGGGCAGGCCTGTGAGCTCAATGATATCAAGAGCTTTGGCTTCATGATGGACATTGCATGTCATCCACTCAAGGACCCAAGTCCTTGGATCCCTGTTGTAGCCTCGAATGTGAAGAGTTGCATAGAACTGTAACAAAAGCTCTTCATTCAAGTGTTCCTTGTTTGTGACAAATTGCAGGAGTCCAGCGTCTCTGAAGCAATCCAACGCTTCTTCTAGACAGGGCAGGCCAGCTATAGCTTCAGTGTCGAGGCACATATGTGGAAATATGCACCCTTGATTGTATAAGACGCATGAATAGTAGCCGCGCTGCTGATAGCTCAGAACCGATCCGATGAAATGCGAGGTTTGGAGTAAGGGTTCTTGGCGCTGTTGAAGAAGGTGTTATGTGCCACGAAGCCATTCACATTGAAGACCCCAAGTGAAGTTGCAGTGTCTGGGAATCTAGGAAGTCTTGGCTTGGGCTTCTGGACTTGAGGTCTGTGGTCGACATGATAGTCAAATTGTGGACCCGCAGCAGGTGGAGGAACTAGAATGGGCCAGCGGACCATAACAAGCTGACCATGATCAAATGCCAACTCAACAGTATGAGGTCTTGGAGGGGGTACAGGAGCATTGGCATTTTCGTTGACATGGGCTGCAAGGGGCACAGGAGCTTCAGGAGGAATGATTACATCTGGTGCAACATTGGCTTCAAGGGCCACATTTGCTTCAGGTGGTTGCACTTTGGGGACCACATTAGCTTCAGGCGCCACATTGGCTTCAGCCATGACAACGTCATTGGCTTTAGTGTTGATGTTGGTGGATGCCTCAGTATTGGTAACCTCCACTTCAGGAGCTGGAGGGTCGGACACGTTCTCCTCAAGAACAACTTCACGAATGGTTGGTGGTGTAGCAACTCTTTCTTCATCACATGGTTCTTCTTCTTCATCGGCTGATGCAGCCGGAATATCTTCAGCTGTTTTGGCTTCAGACTCAGAGACGTTCACAGTTGTAGTGACTTGAGGCCTTGATCCTTTGCGAAGCCTGCGGAACGTGGGCGACGCTTGTGGAGATGGAGTCGGCTGGGCCTCAAAGTCATCGTCATCTTGTGGTTGGGGAGCACTTGGGGTGTCTTGTTGTTGTGGGTGATCATCCCATGATGCATCCTGAGCAGTTGGAGTCAGAGGACGACCAATTCTGATGATCTTGTTGTGCATGAGCACAGGCGATGATACCAAATTGCGCTCGATCTATGGAAGGACTTCATCATCTTCAACATTATCATGAGGACCAATGTCTTCAGCTGCGGTGGGGTCAACAGCTGGATTGTCTTCAACTTCAGGAGCCTTTGTGGAAGCAGGCTCATGAACTATCAACTGTCGCTCTCGATGTTCGGATGCAGGACGAGCCACTGAGATTGGCTCGACATCAAGGTGCTCTATGGGAGCAGCCCGGTCTCTCTTCTTTGTTTTCTGTTTCTTGGTTGGGGGAGCATCATCAGTGGTGGCTTTGGTCTTACATTTTCTGGCTTTGGCTTCAGCTGCCCTTGTTTTCTTGAGTTCTGAAGCCACTGTGGGGACCTTAGGCTTCGAGCCTGTCAGACTGGCTGGGAAGACAATGCGAGGTTCTTCCTGCCTTGATGCTTCGGGTTCTGCCATAGCTGGCTTCTTCTTCTTGGCAGCCATTCGGGGGTCGATGCCTTGCGCTTTTCAGCTTCATTGTATCCTTGAACACATTTGGCAGCAAGATCCTTCATGCGCTCACGAGAACCTTTGGCTTCTTCACGTTTCTTGTGGAATGCTTCCTTGAGCTCATGCATCATGACCTTGAAGTTTTGAATGTCTTCAACATTGAGCTTGGCCATGTGCTTCTTGAACTGAGCATTTTCATAATCGATCTTATGCTTCAGCTCAACAATTTTCTGAGCTAGAGCCAGCTCAGGAGCAATGGCTCCATGGAAGGCGACGCTGAGGCCAATTGGAAGCTGAAGATCATCAAAGCTGACATTTGGGCTGTCGAACCACTCATCAATGAACTTGTTTAAGATTTCCACATCAAAGAGAGGAAGGTCATTGAAGATTTCCGCCTCTTGCTTGCTCTCGATCAACTGCTCAAGAGCGTCATCGCCAAGATCGTCGTCACTGGACAGATCAATGGCGTCATTTTCATTTCGCAAAACAGCAGCAGGGGTCAGTGCTTGACCAGTGGGTTGCATGGGCTTCTTCACTTTGGCGGGCTTGGAGATGCGTGAAAGATCTTCAGACTGCACACTGGCTTCAGGAGGTGCAGTGGCCAGAGGCTTCGCCCGTGAAACCTTTGGTGCAGATGAGGGCTTTGAAGCCTTTGGTGCTGAAGAGGGCTTTGAAGCCTTGGATTTCATTTGCTTCACAGGCTTCGGTGGTGCAGGCGCTTCGTCAGAATCAACGTCGTCTGCAGGTTGATCCACGTCTGCCCCTTGAACCATTATGTGAGTGATGAGACCTTCTAAGTTGTAGAAGGGCCCAACAAGATTGGGTTCAGCTTCATGTGTGCCGTCAGCTCGAGGTGTAGAGGGGCCTGGGCTGAAGTCTAATCCCAAAGACTTCTTGTTTTCCTAGGCCGAGTTCTTTGCAGACTGATAGTTGTGCTTGAAGAGATTATCTTCTCGACACCATAACAGAGAGGATGGGTCGGCATTAGTAGGCTGAGGTCCAGGAAGCATGCAGGGGTAGAAGCCTTGAGCAATAGCTTCGGACTGTGATTTGGGCTGAAGACCTTTTTATATAATATCTCCCCAGGGGCCCTTGATGGCACTCTTCTCAGCATATTCTTCTGTGACAAATCTGTACTTGAACCATTCCTCTGCCCAATGTCTTCGAATCCATTGGATTCGGTTCTTGCGTTCTCCATAGGTCTCTTCTGGATCTGACTTGTATAGCTCATAGATATCCGGTGGCAGGTCCTTAGCAGTGTTTCCACGGTGCTTTCTGCTGCCCTTCCTGACTGATTTCTCGGTTGCCATGAATTTTAGACTAAAGGGCTTCAACACTGTCAAAGTCTTTTGTCTACTGGTCAGACAAGAACTGGCTTCAGGAGAATTTATATGATGATGTAAGAACTCTAAAAATGAATGCAAACTATGAGAACCAAGGGATTCTCCCACGGACATGTACCTGTGACAGCATTAAAGGTGCGAGGGAAGGGGAAGAGGTCATATGCATTCTCAGAAGATTTTGAAGATAAATCAGTTTAGAAGACATTGACCTCATAGTGCGAAGACATTCACTCATATGTAGAGAGTTGGTTCCATATTTGTACGAATCCACGAATAAGTACAAGTGAGGAATCTAACTACTTTGTGAAGCATAAGTGAACATACTAGGCATGCTATGAGATGCAGAATGAGATAGATCCAACTTGTGGGAATAGAAACCACTTGTGGTTGAAAAAGATGAATCTATCAGATCAAAAAGACTGTAAAAAGGAGGTTTTATTTACCACACGAGGAACTGCTAGACGGAGTGGGAGAGGAGACCGAGCAGTTCGATCTTCCATGCCCTAACTTGGCAACGGAGGACACCTACGGTGACGGCGGAGAAGACGATGTCCGCAACCGGCGTGAGGACGGCATTGGTGAGGTCGCGGCAGCTAAGCGCTTCGTCACCGGCATCGTCGAGTGCTAGCGGTGGTGCTAGGGTTTGTGCGAGAGTGGAAGACGAGATAATGACTGGGGTGAGGCGTGTATTTACAGAGACAGGGACGACACAGCGTTATTATGCAGGTGCCCCTGGCGGTTCACATCTGAAGGACACATGGCGATCATGCAACACATTGGAGGTTGTTCCATGTTCCCACGCACGCCTGGATTGTCGGGTGGTCGTTCCCACTTCTCCGGGTTTCATGCAAAAAGGATTGAGCATTGAAAACAGATTAATGTTTATCTCTGTGCCTTCTGTTGACAAGGACGCATAGAAGACGTTTTGACAGTTTCAATAGAATGCATATGATTTGGATAGATAGACTTGAGACAGGAGCATAGAAAGGTTAGGGTCCGATCACATTCACTTAGTTCAAAAGATTCAACGTGAAGACATAGCTATAAGTGAATGCTGTAGAGGAAAGAAACTAAATCAGTACATTGAAGATAAACATGAGGCCATGTTAACATTGAAGACAAACAAAATGCGAAGACTTTGCAAATGTAATGCCATGAGAAAAACACTTCTAAGGGAAGAATTTGGTGGTGGCATTACCCACCGTATAGGAAGTATTAGACCCAGACACGGCGCGCAATTATCATGGCGTTCCGAAGTCAAATTCCACGTTAATGTATTCACACTCAGAATGTAAGTCTTCATTGATTGAAGACATACTTTAATTCGTGTGTTGCACATCTAAATCATCAACATGCATAAGTGTTAGGATGTGTGCCTGATCACAGGACATTTGAGGATTCCAAGATATTCAGCTCACACCGTAACTTGCAGAACATTTTCTCATCCAAGGGCTTTGTGAAGATATCTGCCAGTTGCTCTTCAATGTTGACGTGTATGATATCAATATCTTCCTTCATGACATGATCTCTGAGAAAGTGATGACGAATTTCAATGTGCTTTGTCTTCGAGTGCTGAACTGGGTTGTTAGCAATCTTGATGGCGCTTTCGTTGTCACAGTAGAGTGGCACTTGCTTCAGATGAATGCCATAGTCTTTGAGTGTCTGCTTCATCCATAGAAGCTGAGCGCAGCAAGACCAGCAGCAATGTATTTAGATTCAGCAGTGGAGAGAGATACATAGTTCTGCTTCTTTGAAGACCAACATACAAGTGATCGTCCCAGAAAGTGACATGTGCCTGATGTAGACTTGCGATCCACCTTGTCACCAGCATAATCAGCATCCGAGAATCCAACTAGATCAAACTCTGAGCCCTTTGGATACCATAATCCTAGTGTTGGGATGTGAGCCAAATATCGAAGAATTCGCTTCACAGCTAAGTGATGCGATTCCTTTGGTGCCGCTTGGAATCGGGCACACATGCAAACACTAAGCATGATATCTGTCCTAGATGCACATAAATAAAGCAAAGAACCAATCATGGAGCGGTATACCTTTTGATCGAACTCTTTACCATTGTCGTCGGGACCCAGATGGTGTTTAGCTGGCATTGGCGTCGTGTAACCTTTGCAGTCTTGCATTCCAAACTTCTTCAGGCAATTTTTGAGGTATTTCTCTTGAGATATGAAGATGTCGTTGTGCTGCTGTCGTATTTGAAGACCAAGGAAGAACTTCAGCTCACCCATCATGGACATCTGATATTGCTCTTGCATCATATATCCAAACTCATCACTGTATTTCTGGTTGGTGCAGCCGAAGATAATGTCATCCACATATATTTGGCACACAAACAGTTCACCATCATATGTCTTCGTGAAGAGTGTGGGATCCAAAGAACCAGGTTTGAAGCCTTTGCTCTTCAGGAAGTCCTTGAGTGTGTCATACCAAGCACGAGGGGCTTATTTGAGGCCATACAGTGCCTTGTTGAGCTTATAAACCATGTCAGGATGTTTTGGATCTTCAAAGCCAGGCGGTTGTGCAACATACACTTCTTCAATCTTGCCATTGAGAAAAGCGCTCTTCACATCCATTTGATACAGAAGGATGTTATGATGATTTGCATAGGCTAGCAGTATGCGTATAGCTTCAAGCCTAGCCACAGGAGCAAATGTTTCATCGAAGTCAATTCCTTCAACTTGAGTGTATCCTTGAGCAACGAGATGAGCTTTGTTTCTGACAACTTGACCATGCTCATCTTGCTTGTTGCGATATATCCATTTAGTGCCTATGATATTGTGCTTATGAGGATCAGGACGCTTGACCAGTTCCCATACATTATTCTGCTCAAATTGTTGAAGCTCTTCTTGCATAGCTTGAATCCATTCAGGTTCCATGAAGGCTTCATCAACTTTCTTGGGTTCAGATATTGAGACGAATGCGAAGTGTCCACAGAAATTTGCTAGTTGTGTTGCCCTTGAACGAGTGAGTGGACCAGGTGCATTGATGCTATCAATTATTTTCTCAATCTGTACTTCATTTGCAACACGAGGATGAACATGACGAAGATTTTGCTCTTGCTGGTCATTGTCATCGTTAGAAGGATTGTCTTCAGGCTGAGCATTGTCTTCAGGTTGATCAGTTGCAGAGATGATGAGTTCCTCTTCAGGTTGAGTTTTAGAAGGTATGATTTCTCCAGTTCCCAGAAGCTTGATGGATTCACTGGATGGAACTTCATCTAGCACATTTGGCAGGTGCTCTCTTCGCGAGCCGTTAGTCTCATCGAACCGCACATCCACAGTTTCAACCACTTTATAGTGAAAGAGGTTGAAGACTCTGTAGGAGTGTGAATCCTTTCCGTATCCAAGCATAAAACCTTCATGTGCTTTCGGTGCAAATTTTGAAGTGTGATGTGTGGATCCTTGATCCAGCACCTGGCACCAAATACTCTGAAGTAACTGACATTTGGCTTCTTACCAGTGAGGAGCTCATAGGATGTTTTGTTCAGAAGCTTGTGAAGATAAACACGGTTGATGATATGACATGCAGTATCAATGGCTTCAGGCCAGAACTTTCTTGGAGTCTTGTATTCATCGAGAATCGTCTGGGCCATCTCAATGAGTGTTCTGTTCTTGCGTTCCGCAATGCCATTCTGCTGCGGTGTGTACGGAGCTGAGAACTCATGAGTGATGCCCAAAGTATCAAGATAAGTGTCGAGGCCGGTGTTCTTGAATTCAGTGCCATTGTCACTTCTGATGTGCTTGATCTTGACGCCATAGTTGTTCATGGCTCGATTGGCGAAGCGTCTGAAGACATCCTGCACTTCAATCTTGTAGAGGATTATATGCACCCATGTATATCTTGAATAATCATCAACAATGACGAAGCCATAGAGACAAGCAGTAGTGGTAAGAGTTGAGTAGTGAGTGGGACCGAAGAGGTCCATGTGTAGCAGTTCGAGGGGTTGAGTCGTTGTCATGATTGTCTTCGAGGGATGCTTGGCCCTCGTCATCTTTCCAGCTTCGCAGGCACCGCATAAGTGATCCTTCTTGAACTTTACGCCCTTGATGCCTATGACATGCTTCTTCTTTGCAAGAGTGTGCAAGTTCCTCATGCCAGCATGCCCTAGCCTCCGATGCCAGAGCCAGCATTCTGAAGCTTTTGCTAGAAGACATACGGCAAGCTGTGGTCCTGCTGAGAAATCTACCACGTACAAATTATCTTTCCGATACCCTTCAAAGACTAGAGACTTGTCAGATTCCATTAGAACAAGGCAACGATATTTTCCAAATATCACAATCATGTTTAAATCGCAAAGCATTGAGACAGACATTAAGTTGAAACCAAGAGATTCAACAAGCATCACTTTATCCATGTGTTGATCCCTTGAGATTGCAACTCTACCTAGACCCAATACCTTGCTTTTACCAGTATCAGCAAATGTGATGTGACTCTTGTCAGATGGACGTAAAGTTGAGTCCATGAGAAGACTTCGCTTGCTAGTCATGTGATTAGTACATCCACTATCGATAATCCATTCTGAAGCAGCTGGTGTCATACCCTACAGTGCAGTTAGGGGGATAGGCTTCATGAAGAGAATTGTGAAGTATAAACATTTGACGAGCAAGTGGATTATGAAAGCTTAGATCGAGGTTAGGACTGATAGGGCAAGTAGCAAGCGACTCAGGAACAAAATACATAATAAGACCATTTGGGCATTTGATCTTGCGCCCTACAAGATGTTTAAGGTCCCCAGCAATAGCTTCAGACGAATTTGATTTTCGGCTAGAGACCCTTCCCTGCAAAAGAGAGTTAAGCTTTCTTAGCCACCCACATCTTCAAGGGTGGTTTCGAAGCAATGAGTCTAAGTGCAGCATCTGAGAACTTTGGCTTTGGAGCCCTAGCAAATAGTCTTGCAGGTGGACAATAGTACTCATAAGAATAAGCAGAGTAGTTCTTGGTCTTATGAACATGGCGGTTTGATGAAACGCGCTCATATTCATAGGCCTGAGTATGGTTTCCCTGCAAAACACTTGCGTTAGTGCAACTCAGGTGAGTCCTCTGTCTGTATGAAGCCTTTGGACCATATGAAGCCCGTGGTCTGGGGTTTGTCTTCTTCACTTGTGGTGTCATGACGACATACACAGGAAGATTTTCCAGACACTTTTTCGGCACCCAGACCTTCTTCATAGGTGGCCCATACCTGCAGTTAGTACCAATATACCTGGCAAACACTTCACCATTCTGATTCTTAAATAGTTTATAGTTTGCATCAAAGGATTCATCAATAACAATGGGATTAGCACAAGTGAAGCCAGATAGGGTGGATGGATCCACTGAAGGTTCCTTTGCAGCAACCTATGTGGTTTTGGGGTACTGCTCCGGTTTCCAGTAAGAGCCATCAAGATTCATTTTCCTTTCGAACCCAACACCCTCTTTCCTAGGGTTTCGGTTCAGGATATGTCTTTTGAGGACATCACATAGTGTCTGATGCACTTTGAGACTTTTGTACATCCCCGTTTCAAGCAATGCCTTCAACCTAGCATTTTCATCAGCAATAGCAGTGGCATCCTCAGCAGAGGGGTTAGTTACCACATCAATAGTTGAAGATATTGCAACAGTAGCAGCAGTGGAACATCCAGAAACAGAAGTAGCATTGTCACGCTCAATGCATTTAAGACATGGTGGTTCAAATCCTTCCTGAGCGGAACTGATCTTTTTGGCACGAAGCGACTCGTTTTCCTTTTGAAGATCTTCATTAGCCGCTCTCAATTTCTCAAGATCTTGCTTCCTTTGAAGATAATCATAGGAAAGCTTTTCATGAGTTGTTGAGAGCGTTTCATGATGAATTTCAAGTTCCTCATACTTAACATGAAGATTTTTTATGTCTTCAATTAAGGACTGAGATCGAGTCATTTCAGCGTCTAACAGGTCATTGCTTTTGTCTAACAGTTTTTGAATATGTTCCATAGCTTTCTGTTGTTCAGTTGCAATTTTAGCAAGTGTTTTGTAGCTGGGTTTGGAACCACAATCAGAGTCATCTTCACTGGATGTTTGATAGTGAGTAGTGTGTGAGTTTACCTTGGCACCGCGTGCCATGAAGCAGTAGGTGAGAGCGGAGTTGTCCTGGTCATCGGCATCGGCGTCGGTGATGAAGTCATTGTCTTTAATGTTGAAGATGGACTTGGCAACATAGGCTGTAGCCAGACTTGGAACGCCAGAATCGGACTCCTCCTCAGACTCCACCTCCGCCTCCTCAGAAGCAGACTCCTCCTCTGAATCCATTTACTTTCCAACAAACGCACAAGCTTTTCCAGATGAGCTCTTCTTGTGTGATGAAGACTTTGATGAAGACTTGGAAGAAGACTTTGAGTATTTCTTCTTCTTCTTGTCGTCAGAATCATATTCCTTGCTCTTCTTCTTGTTGTTGTTCTCATTGTCCCACTTCGGACACTCAGAGATGTAATGACCAGGTTTCTTGCACTTGTGGCATGTTCTCTTCCTGTAGTCATGAGCAAAAGCTTCATCATTCCTTGAGCTGGATCGTGAGGACTTTTTGAAGCCTTTCTTCTTGGTGAATTTCTGGAACTTCTTCACAAGCATAGCAAGCTCCTTTCCAATGTCTTCAGGATCATCAGAACTGCAATCAGATTCTTCTTCAGATGAGGAAACAACCTTTGCCTTCAAAGCACGAGTTCGCCCATAGTTGGGACAGTAGATGTCTCTTTTCTCAGAAAGCTGAAACTCATGTGTGTTGAGCCTTTCAAGTATGTCGGACGGATAGAGTGTCTTGAAGTCAGGGCGTTCTTGTATCATCAGGGCTAGGGTGTCAAATGAGCTGTCAAGTGATCTTAGGAGTGTCTTGACGACTTCATGCTTGGTGATCTCAGTAGCGTCGAGGGCTTGAAGCTCATTTGCGATGTCAGTGAGTCGATCAAACATGAGCTGAACATTCTCATTGTCGTTTCTCTTGAAGCGGTTGAAGAGGTTGCGAAGGACACTGATTCTTTGACCTCTCTGGGTTGAGACGCCTTCGTTGACCTTGGAGAGCCAGTCCCAGACTAGCTTGGATGTTTCCAGAGCACTCACACGGCCATACTGTCCTTTGGTCAGATGACCACAGATGATGTTCTTGGTAGTGGAATCCAGTTGAACGAACTTCTTGACATCAGCAGCAGTGACACCTTCACCAGCCTTGGGGATGCCATTCTTGATGACATACCAGAGGTCGACATCAATGGCTTCCAGATGCATGCGCATCTTATTATTCCAATAGGGATATTCAGTTCCATCGAAGACTGGGCACGCAGCGGAGACTTTGATTATCCCTGCAGTCGACATAGCTAAAACTCCAGGTGGTTAAACCGAATCACACAGAACAAGGGAGTACCTTGCTCTGATACCAATTGAAAGTGCCAGTGATCGACTAGAGGGGGGGGTGAATAGGTGATTTTTATGAAAGTCTTCAAAACATGGAAGTTTCAAAGACAAACGATAGAAATAAACCTATAACCATGCAGCGGAAGGTAGACTACACTAAGCAAGCCATAGTCAAGTATTCAATGAAATGAAAGCACAAAGACTAATAGCAGCTAGGCAGTATAGATCAGGATGGAAGATAGTATGAAGCCAATCAGAACAAGCAGTCACACAGTGAAGACAAATAGATAGTGCAGACAGGCAATGACTTCACAAGGACCAATCTGCAAATAAAGAGATGGGAAGGATAGAACCAGTGGCTCGTTGAAGACAATGATTTGTTGGACCAGTTCCAGTTGCTGTGACAACTGTATGTCTGGTTAGGGAGGCTGAGATTTAACTCAGAAGACCGCGTCTTCACCTTATTCCCCTTGAGCTAAGGACACCCAGTCCTCGCCAAATCACTCTGGTAAGTCTTCAAGGTAGACTTCCAAACCTTCACAGACTTCGTTCACCGCGATCCACAATGACTTTTGGATGCTCAGAATGCGACGCCTAACCGGCTGGAGGATTCACAGTCCTCAAGTGTAGTAAGTCTTCAGATCACACAGACATGAAGACTTCAGTGATGCCTAACACTGTTTGGCTCTGGGTGTTTAGGGCTTTGTCCTTGCAAGGAATTCTCTCTCAAAGGCTTCGAGGGTGGGCTATTTATAGCCACTAAGCAACCCGACCTGATTTGTCTGAAATGACCCTGGGTCACTAAGGAACTGACACGTGTTCCAAATAGTCAGATTTCAGACACACACGACAACTTTACTTGGGCTACAAGCAAAGCTGACTTATCCAGCTCTGGATAAGATTTGCTCTCATTGTCTTCGCTCGAAGACATAGGATTTTGGTTAAGCATCACTTCAGTCATTCTGACTGGTTCACTAGGACCCCACTTAACAGTACGGTGGTTCCTATGACTCAACAAAGAAGAAAAAGAACGATGAAACAACTAAGTCTTCGCGCTCCATAGTCTTCACGCAATGTCTTCTCTTGTCACAGTCTTCAATGTGAATGTCTTCACATACCACCTTTGACTTCAATGTCTTCATACATTTTTATGGGTCATCTCTGGTAGGAAAAACCGAATCAATGAGGGACTTCTACCTGTGTTATCCTGCAATTCTCACAAACACATTAGTCCCTCAACCAGGTTTGTCGTCAATACTCCAAAACCAACTAGGGGTGGCACTAGATGCACTTACAAACACAATCTGGTAATGAAGATCCACCTAGTAATTATAAGAATGATAAAGATGTTCATGTTGATGCTCAACCAGATAATGATAAAGAATCTGATAATGCTATAGAAATAGAACCCGTTGTTGATCTTGATAACTCAACTCCTAAGAATAAAAGACATGATAAACGAGATTTCATTGCTAGAAAATATGGTAAAGAGAGAGAACCATGGGTTCAAAAACCCATGCATTTTCCTACTAAGCCCCCCGCCCTAAAATAAGGATGATGAGGATTTTGAATGCTTTGTTGAAATGCTTAGACCCGTCTTTTTGCGAACATGCTTGACGAATATTTTGAAAATGCCTCCATATTCTAAGTACATGAAACATATTGTCACTAATAAAAGAAAGATACCTGAAGCTAAAATTTCCACCATGCTTGCAAATTATTCTTTTAAGGGAGAAGCACCTAAGAAGATAGGAGATCCAAGAATACCCACTATACCATGATCCACTAAAAGAAGTTATGTCAAAACTGCTTTATGTGATTTAGGAGCTGGTGTTCGTGTTATGCATTTCTGTTTATATAGAAGACTTGATTTGAATAAGTTGACACCTACTGAGATATCTTTGCAAATGGTTGATAAATTAACTGCTATACCTATTGGAATTTCTGAGGACGTTCCCGTTGTTGTTGCAAATGTTACTATCTAACAGACTTTATTATTCTTGATATGCCCGACGACGACAACATATCGATTATCCTTGGTAGACCCTTTTTGAATACTATAGGGGTTGTTATTGATTGCAACAAAAACAAGGTCACTTTTCATGTCAATGGTAATGAGCATACGCTATATTTCCTAAGAAAACCCCCCAACTTCGAGCACCACATCATGTACTAACTCAAGAGTCGTTTCTTAGCATGGAAGGAAACATATGCAACAACATATATGGAGATAAAATGTTACTCAGCAGACAAGACGCTCCTCAGGCTAGTATCTTGTGGTAGGAGTAACTTTTTGGACAGCGGCAAGCATCAACAAAGAGACACCAGATTTTTACGTGGAAAACCCCCAAACTTGAGGGAAAATACTACGGGCCGAAGCCACCCAAATCCTCTTTCAGTATTATCAAAATGTGCGATACAACAAGTTCTTCTCTAGATAGCACTAGAGGATCTCATACATCAAGACTTCTGAATCTTGGATGAACACAACAAGATTTGGGGCTCAATAGCTATGGATTGGAACAATCTCACCAAAGATGGTGGAACCGAGCTTGAAGGAGACAAGGTAGTGGATCTGGACCATCACAACCTTGGGGAGGAGCTCCCTTTTCTTCTTCCTTCAATCTTCCTCTTCTTCCCTTACTCTCTTGGTTTTCTCTCTTCTTCTCCAGTGGAGGCTGAACTAATTTTCGTCACACTTGGTGGTGGTTGCTGGATGGAAGGTAAAGCACCCCATCCTCACATGTGTAAAGTCCAAAATGATCCTAAGTCATAACCCTAATGGGTAGTGGCCTTCTATATCTCTTTGGGCTTCCTAAAAGGCTTTAAATAGTCATCTCTTCACAGCCCACATGAGGAGAATATCTTTCCTAAAAAAACATGAGGAGAATATCCCAACACTTGGGACATCCTGAAACCAAGCATTAGTTAGATGACCGCTCTTTGAAAGTTTAGCTAAGAAATCTACAATTCCATTCTAAGTATGAATAATCTTATCTAACTTGAGTTCCCGATCTCCCCTGACTAACTCCTTCACTTCCTCCACAAAATGACCAAGGTAGGACCGATCAATCTTAGTTTTTGTCAATGCTAGTCCCATTGAAATTAATGTTCTCGTGCGTACACACAAATACCTTGGCATTGCACAAGCACAACCAAATAAACAAATGGTGTACATACAGCAGGTTCCACATCCACCCCAACCTGTGCGGTCTGCACATCCAGCAACCACATGGTCACATAATCTACATTTGGTAACGTTCCCAGGTTGTCGCTCCATTTACTGTAACGCCCTGATTTTTTGGCTAAATTGCAAGTTCATATTTACTAGGCTGTGTCCAAAACAGCAATTTTTCGGGTTCTTCCAGCACGATCGCTACATCCTGCTGGAAATCTCTCCCACGAAACAGGTTGGAAAAACAAATATGAATGCCAACTGCAAGTTGATTAGGACATGCCATGGCACCGGCAGTATGTTACCCATTGAGCAAGACATACGTGTTAGACGTAATAGAGAGGGAGGATTGGTGTAATGCGTTGTATTGTTGTTGTATTGCTTGACTCGTGGGCATATATTTAAGAGTTATATGATCATCTTGGAGTACAAGACAAGTTAAATAATTCCTACTCTATCCTATGTTACCTAATAATTATGATACTCAACATCCCCAAAGTCACAACGATAGCGACGCAGACGGTGAGACTGGAGAATAATCCAAAGGTAAGCCGACGAATATCCCCCCACAGTTGTAACGGTCGATGCATCGTGGAAGTTGTGGCTGGAGTGAAAACCGACGAGGTTGCTCAAGCAAGGTCGTAGCCCATTGGGCCGATGTCGAGGTAGCCGAGAGCGTAGGGTGCTGTAGCTGTGTGAGGGACGTCGTGGTTGATGTCGAGTTGGGATGGCCAGTGTCGATGTAGTCACCATGGACCGGGAAGAAGAGCGGCGGCGGCCTGGGGAGACGGCGGCAACGGCTAGGTTAGGAGCACAGCGGAGGTGCTCGAAGTGGGCAAGGAAGAACCCGATAGCGTGAAGAAGATCGGCGAAGTGGACGGTGGCGTCCCGCGCCTAGGAAGGCGGTGCGACGCATACCACGTAAAAGTCAACGCGTGTGGACGGCGAAGTGGACCGCATGCCGTGGTGCTACGGCCTGAAGGGGCGACACAGTGGCAGCGCGCGGGTCGGGGCGACGGCGGGGAAGACCTCAGGAAGGCCGCACAGACCGCGTAAACCGATCTTAGATCGAAAAGCCAAAAAAAGATGATCAAAGCGACCAGCGAGAGAGAGAAAAGTTGGGTCAAAAGATTGATAAAAAAGACTCTTTAGGGCAGCCAATCAACACAACCGTCGGACGAACCCTAGGTAAGGGTGGCGAGGCCCATGGCGGCGATCATGGAGACCGACTGCCCCGGGGATAGCGCGGAGTGGAAGTGGCGGCTAGGGTTTGGATCGGTTAGACTGATACCATGTGAGGAGAATAGAGAGGGAATTGATGAAATTTATTGATTGTTATTGTATTGCTTGAGCCTCGTGAACATATATGTAGGAGTTATATAACCATCTTGAAGTACACAACAAGCTAGAATAATTTCTAGTCTATTCTATGTTTTCTAATGATTACCATACTCAACAGTATGTTGGCCATGTTGTAAGCTCACGAGTAGAACAATGTGGATATGAACTCCATGATCCTTCAACCTTTTTTTCTTGGTAAAGAAAGCTTTTATTAACTCTTGTGTGTCTCAATTTGACTGTTTCCACATTCTCTAATCAAATACAGTATATAAATAGATTTGTTCGGTGGGTCTGATCTCTGATGGATCAATATGTTCGTCTTGTCAATGACAACACACAGACATGATACAAAATATCACCTGTGGTCAGGAAAATAAATATAGGTTGCATGTACCTGTCGAACGCCCTTCTCTTTCTTATTTTCGTTTTAAATTTTGGCTACTTTTTCTTCAGTATGATGTATGTGCTTGTCGCATTGACGTTGCTGCAAACATTGGATATGGACATACGGTAATAACGATGAATTGTAATTCCATGGCAGCATGACGTCCCTCAAGGTACGCCCGAGGAGGAGCTGCTTCCACAAAACAGAACTTGAGTCGTTAAAAGTAGGTCATGTTTTTCGCCGTGTGACTTATGTTTCGGAAGTCAGTCAACGTTGCATATATTACTCCATACGAGGTGCATGTTTCTATAGTTAGCTAGATTGCTTCCATACGAGGATCTGAGCTCTAGTGAGAAAAATATAGGTTGGTTCTACCTGCTTAATGGACCTTCTTTTTCTTTTTCTTTTCCAAATTGCCCTTGTTTTCTTCCGTATTAGGTATGACCTAGTATTATGTATGACATGAGAGAGAGAGAGCGAGAGAGAGAGACTGCACTATATCTTCCCATGTTTGTTCTTTCATACTTGCTTCATCAAAGATATCACAGCTGAGAGGAAGGTGTTTTGCTTCATTATGTTGCCACGCTTCCTCGTGCTCTTTCTCCTCTTCAGCATCCCTATGTTCAAGCCCTATGCCATTGCTGAAGATGGCTTTAGATACGGTGATGGCATCCCTTTGGGCATGCTCCGGCTTGATGGTGTGGCTTCTATCACAAGCGGAGCACTTATGCTGACCAACAGTGATCCCCAGAGGAGTGGACGGGCTTTCTCTAGGCACTCGTTTGGCTATATTACCTCTTTCTCGACAACCTTTGTGTTCCTCATCATCCCTCCGGATAGCAAGGATGGGGTGAGTGCGCATGGGCTTGCCTTTGCACTTTCATCCATGGTGGAATTTGTGTTCGATGCCCACCCGGGTCCGTACTTGGGCCTAACCAACATGAAGAGCAGTGGTAATGGCACAAATAAACTATTTGTTGTTGAGCTTGATACCATCAAGAATCCCCAATTTTCTGATATTGATGACAACCATGTTGGGATTGATGTAAACAGCATTGTGTCTATCAATTCCCACACAGCTGGTTACTACACATCAAATGGTATGTTCTCTCCCTTGAAGCTTGCTAGTGGTCAACCAATGCAAGTATAGGTGGATTATGATGGCACCTCACACAACCTTAGTGTCAGCTTAGCACCTTATTTAGAGCATAAGCCTCAGCGTCCACTACTATCAAGCACTGTCAATCTTACATCTGTGTTGGCAAACAACTCATTCTATGTTGGGTTTTCATCTTCAACCGGCCTCCTTAAGTCTAGGCACTACATTATTTGTTGGAGTTTCAATACAACTGGGAAGGCTCAACCATTGAACTACACATCTTTGTCTCAAGTTATAGAAGATGTTAGGCCGAAACCACAGACTCGCTCGCATATCCCTAGGGCCATTATTGTACCGGTTGTCACAATATCAACAGTGATTGTGCTTGTTATTTGTGTTGTTCTTTATGCTCTTAGAAAGAAGGCAAGGAATAATTTTGAGTGGGAAATCGAGGCTGGTCCACCATCTTTCACATATAAAGAGCTAGTCAATGCAACAAAAGGTTTCAGTGACGCAATGCTACTAGGGGAGGGGGGATTTGGAAAGGTGTATAAAGGGATGCTACAAACCTCAAAACAAAATGTTGCGATCAAGCGAGTTTCACCAGAGTCCAAGCAGGGGATGAAGGAGTTCATATCCGAGATTATGATCCTTGGTCACCTCCGCCATCGCAACCTTGTCCAGTTGCTCGGTTATTCTCGTCACCGAAATGAGCTACTTCTAGTTTATGATTACATGCCGAATGGTAGCCTTGATAAATTTTTGCACGGTCAAGATAGGAAAGACCTAGATTGGGTTTACAAATTTAACATTATCAAGGGCATCGCATCTGGTCTCTTCTACCTCCATGAGGATTGGGAGAAAGTTGTCATCCATCGAGACATCAAGACAAGCAACGTGCTCCTCGACGGCGAAATGAATGCAAGACTTGGTGATTTCGGCCTTGCAAGGTTGCACAACCACGAAAACGGAACAGGAGCCCACATCACAAACATTGCCGGCACATGAGGGTACATTGCTCCTGAGCTGGCCATGCTTGGGAGGGCAACCAAGGCGACTGATGTGTTTGCTTTTGGTGTGTTGATGTTGGAGGTTGCTTGCGGGAGGCATCCGATAGGAGTGAGCTATTCCGGTGAGCAGCTGTTACTAAAAGATTGTGTGCGCCACGCATGGGAACGCGATTCCATCCTTGCAACAGTAGACCCAAGGCTGGAAGATTATATAACGGAGGAAGTGGAGTTAGTACTAAAGCTTGGCCTGCTATGCTCATACTCAATATCCAGTGCTAGGCCAAGCATGCGCCTAATTATGCAATACCTTGGGAAGGATGCGCTGCTCCCAGATTTCCAACCGAGTTTTCCAGGAAGAGATGAAGGCTTTGATCAATATATCAGTGTAGAAAACGATGGGAAGCGTTCTACCCTCTCGTGAGAGGGCCGCGTGGTATTTATTGATAGAGATGGGGCATATCCCATGATCGCATACATGACTTGGAGTACAAGGGATTAGGAGATAGAGAGGAAGTAGTTTAAGTAGATACTAATCTATCTTTAGTCTAACCAGAACTCCAACTAACAATATATGCGCCTAGGGCCACATGAGATATATTTCAACACCCCCCCTTAATCACAACTTGACCAAGTTGAGATTACGCCTGAATTTCTCAAAGCTTTGTGTGGGCAATGCCTTGGTGAAGCCATCTGCAATCTGATCTCCAGAATGAATAAAACGAACATCCAACTGTTTGTTAGCAACACGTTCTCTTACAAAGTGGAAGTCTATCTCAATATGCTTTGTTCTGGCATGAAAAACTGGATTGGCAGAGAGATAAGTAGCACCAAGATTATCACACCATAAACAAAGGAGCTTGCACCTGTATTACCCCAAGTTCCTTCAGCATTGACTGAAGCCAGATAATTTCTGCAGTAGCATTTGCCAGAGCCTTATACTCAGCCTCTGTACTAGACCTAGAGACAGTTGCTTGTTTCTTAGCACACCATGATATCAGGTTGGGACCAAAGAATATGGCAAAGCCACCTGTGGACCTCCTGTCATCTATACTTCTAGCCCAGTCAGTGCCAGTGAATGCACTGACAAGAGTGGACTGAGACCTGCTGAATGTTAGTCCAACATTAACTGTATATTTTACATATCTCAGAATACGTTTAGCAGTAGTCCAATGCGAGGTGGTAGGTGCATGCAGAAACTGACAGACTTTGTTCACAGCAAAGCATAAATCTGGTCTAGTAAGGGTGAGGTATTGGAGTGCACCAATCATGCTTCTATACTGAGTGCTATCTTCCAAACTTAGGGGCTCACCTTCATGCAGGGATAACTTTTCTGAGCTAGATAATGGAGTTGGTGAAGGCTTGCAGTTCTGCATCCCAACTCTTTTCAAAAGATCAGTTGCATACTTTTCTTGAGATAAGACTATACCATCTTTGTTTTTCGTGACTTCAATGCCCAAGAAGAAATTCAGGTCTCCTAGGTCCTTCAAAGCAAATTCTGAGCCAAGGTCCTTTAGGAGTGCCGTTATTGCTTCATCAGATGAACTAGTAACAATAATATCATCAACATATATGAGCATGTACATTATTATATTGGATTTATTGAAAATAAACAATGAAGTGTCAAACTTGCAAGGAGCAAAACCAATCCTTTGCAATTTCATGCTCAGACGAGAATACCAGGCTCTTGGGGCCTGCTTCAGACCATACAAAGCCTTATCAAGTTTGCACACATGGAAAGGTGCATCTTTGTTTTCAAACCCAGGTGGTTGTTTCATGTAAACCTCCTCTTCCAGAACGCCATGTAAAAACACATTATGTACGTCCAATTGCCTTAGGCTCCATCTCCTAGATACAGCAATAGACAAAACCAATCTGATAGTAGCAGCTTTAACAACTGGGCTAAAAGTATCCTCATAGTCAATACCATACCTCTGTTTAAAACCCTTTGCTACCAACCTAGCTTTATAGCGATCAGTAGATCCATCTGCCTTCTTTTTTATTTTATAAACCCATTTGCAATCTATCAAATTTTTACCTTGACCACGTGGAACGAGATGCCAAGTCTTGTTTTTCTTCAAAGCCATGTATTCCTCCTCCATGGCCTTGTGCCACTTAGCATCCCCCAATGCCTCTTCAAAAGACCATGGTTCTCCTGTAGAACAAGCTAATCCAAACTTCAAAATTCTTTTGTAATTCATAGGCTGCAATTTTCTTGTTTGTAACCGTGTGCCCACACGTGTGGAACGAGGTGGCACAGCTGAAGGAGTAGTCGTCCCGTCCACAGAAGATCCCGCCACAGGGTCCAGCGCACCCGCCACTTCTCCATGCAGCGACGCGCCTGCGCAGTTTGATGAGGCAGGCGAAGGCGACGGTTCAGCAGCATCTGTCGCGGGCCCCGCGTCCCTTGCGGGAGACAGCCGGCGCGTGGCCGCCTGCGGGCCAGCACCAGGCGTGTGGTCGGGCGCCTGCTGAACCGTCCCATGGCCCGAGCCGCAGGTGGCTGGCGTGGATTGGGCCACACCCGCCCTGCAGGGCGCGTCGGATCTCGAGGGCGAGCCCACCTCGGTCTGCCGCTGCTGCAGCGTATCTGCACGGGATCTGCCGCCTGCGGATCCCGAGGCTGCCGGCGCAGGGGAATCGACCTCGTGTTTTGTGCGGCTGGCTTCTTCTGCCACATGAAATAAGGGTCCGTTTTGGACAATTTCAACATCATTTTCTTCAGAATAAATTCCTGTGTCATCTGCACCATCATCATGAGACTGAAAAAGGTTATGAGGGTTAGTCACATGATTATCAGAATTGTTTTCATCGCCCCCTTGATCTAAGCCGGAAAGATGTCTAGGGAGAAGAAGGATTTCCTTTCGCAATAGAGCTCCAGCATTACGGTGTAGATCTTTGAAGGGAAAACGGTCTCATCGAACACAACGTCACGAGAAATATATACCCGACCGGAGGACACATCAAGACACTTGACACCCTTGTGTTGGGGACTGTAGCCAATGAACACGCATTGCTTGGAGCGAAAGGAGAGTTTGCGAGCATTGTATGGTCGAAGATTAGGCCAACATGCGCAGCCAAACACTCGTAAGGAGGCATAGTTAGGTTTGACGTGCAATAGTTTTTCCGTAGGAGTTTGGTAGTTGATGACACGGCTAGGCAGAAGATTAATGAGATAGGTGGCTGTGAGGAATGCTTCATCCCAAAACTTGAGTGGCATAGACGCATTTGCGAGAAGTGAGAGGCCAACCTCAACGATGTGCCGATGTTTGCGTTCGGCGGAGCCGTTTTGTTGGTGTGCGTGCGGGCAAGAGACGTGATGGGAAATTCCCAGTTTTTGGAAGAATGAGTTGAGTTTCTCATACTCACCACCCCAGTCCGATTGGACTGAAATAATCTTTCGGTCAAACTTACGTTCAACGAGTGCTTGAAAATTTTGGAAAACTTGAAACACATCGGATTTATTTTTGATAAGATAGATCCAAGTAAACTTACTATAATCATTAATAAAGCTTACATAGTATTTGTGTCTACCAACAGAGATGTGTGCTTGCCCCCATACATCAGAGAAAATGAGCTCTAATGGTTGAGACGAAACACTTGTTGACACGGGGTA
The DNA here is from genome assembly GCF_003073215.2 of Triticum urartu. Classification (NCBI taxonomy): domain Eukaryota; kingdom Viridiplantae; phylum Streptophyta; class Magnoliopsida; order Poales; family Poaceae; genus Triticum; species Triticum urartu. The sequence continues at coordinate 603,379,554 of NC_053028.1, forward strand.
AGGCAATTGATGACTTTTTGCTCTCTGACAAGAATCACACACTGTTTCTAAGCTATGCTCACCAACAAAGGGGAGTTTATTTTTCCTAAGCACTCGTTGAACAATAGTCCTTGGCATTGTGCCCGAACTTACCACATATCTGGCATTGGATGGGGTCATTGTTCCTGGCGTTGTTGCCAGGTGCAGGGCCGCCTGGACCTCCGGGACCTCCTGGGCCTCCTTGGCCGGGACGGGAGCCCTTGTTGTTGGAGTAGAAGGGGCGCCCGTTACCTTGTCGTTTCTTGTAGCCGCCACCGCTGCTGTTCTGCTTCTTGTACCCGCCGCCGTTTTGCTTCTGTGGCGGAGGAGGAGGGCCACCACGACGAGCAGCGAGGTTGGCAGAAGACTTGAAGCCACCGGTGCCTCCAACCCCACCTGTGAAGAGCTCGACGCGCTGGTCAAAGTTGCAGACCGCCGAGTAGAGGAAGTCGACGGTGACCGGCTCGGTGCGGGCGTCCAGAGCCGAGACTACATAGTTGTAGTCAAGGTCTAGCCCCGCAATGATGAAGGAGAGGAGTTCATCCTCTTCCAGTGGCCTCCCAGCAGCGGCGAGTTCATCCGCCAACGACCGCATCCGGCCAAAGTAGACCGAAGCAGATTGTGTTCCCTTCTGAGCATTGGCTAAAGCTATGCGGATGTTATTGATGCGGGAACGAGATTGTGAGGCAAACATATTACCCAGGGAAGTCCACATCGCGTGCGCCGTCTTGATGGAGACGACAGAGACGAGCACGTCTCTCGTCAGGTTGCTGAGGATGTGCCCGAGGACCTGCTGGTCCTGCCGAACCCATGCTTCATATGCCGGGTTGGGGATGTCCTGCTCCTTGCCATCCTTGTCCTTGGCGGTGATCAGCTTCTCCGGTGCAGGGATGGAGCCGTCGAGGTAGCCATATAGGCCAGCGCCAAGGAAGTGGGGGAGGATCTGAGCCCTCCAGAGGAGATAATTCTCCCTGGTTAACTTCTCCGGAACCTGGGGACCGAGGCTGGAGAGGGTAGAGGTGGAGGAGGAGGATGCCATGGATTTGTTTTGGTGTAGATCGGTTTGTCTCAGAACGAAGGGGAAGAGGTTGCTCTGAATACCATGTAGAAAACGATGGGAAGCGTTCTACCCTCTCGTGAGAGGGCCGCGTGGTATTTATTGATAGAGATGGGGCATATCCCATGATCGCATACATGACTTGGAGTACAAGGGATTAGGAGATAGAGAGGAAGTAGTTTAAATAGATACTAATCTATCTCTAGTCTAACCAGAACTCCAACTAACGATATATGCGCCTAGGGCCACATGAGATATATTTCAACAATCAGTTCATCCAACTCTGTGGCCACGACCATGACCTATCTTTCAGGAGGAAGATGATCAATACAGTAGTAATTCTTAGTGAAACCGAAAGATGTCATATATGGTAATGGTGAAGTATGTTTATAATCTTGATACCTATCAAGTTACTTGAGTCTAAGCAGGTTGATTAGTCTGTTTGCTGTTCGGCTATTGCATTTGCACGCCATGTGTGGTGGTAGCTGAGCTTGTGTAGGTAGGACCCGCATGAAAATCATACAAAATATGTTAGCATAATCTTGATTGTTAGGTTTGGATAGTAGTGTTTGTGTTAGACTAAGTATTAGACGTGTAGGATTAGCAGCCGTGGCTAAGTAGTACTCCTACGTACTAGTATAGTAGTCCGGCTAGGATTTGTACATTGTCTAGTACGTGTCGTAGGAGTTTGAGTCTGGTTAGAAGTCCAAGTAGAAGTACTAGTAGGTTTCGGTGTAGCTGGTCGTGGCTTGGCTGTGTCATATATATACACAGTCAAGACGTCAGATTGAAACATGGTATTGAGAAAAAGAGAAAAAGAAATAAAAAGAAGAAGGGGCACGACACATGTCCTTGGCCAAAGTTTTTTACGTGTGTGTTCATCATGATTTGATGTGATCGATCCTGTTGGCGAGTTCCAACAAAATAGAAGTAAGAACTTTGTGTACAAACCATAGTTCATGAGTGCGTAAATTATATATCTTCATAAGTAGTACTCCCTCCGTTACATAATAAGTGTCGTGGTTTTAGCTCAAATTCATTCTGTAATAAGTATCGTGTGGTTTTAGTTCAAATGGAACGGAGGGAGTACTATTATGAACAGTGAGCACATATGAATGCTCTCTTGTCTTTCGAGGTTATTATATGCATAATAGTATCTCCGTGTCGATGACAGCTATGTACTACTCCCTCTATCCCAAAATAAGTGTGGCTGATTTGGGACGGAGGGAGTATGTTGCTGTATTGGAGGCAGAAGATGAAAACAGCGCTGCTGATGTAGTGATGTTTGTATGTACGAATGTAGCAGCGTGGTTTGTCAGAAGATAAAAAAAGATAAGATTCATCATCTGTGTCGATCCCATGGCGCACAGCCACAATGTTGCTAGTCAATCATCATGTAATAGTCCCAATTAAAACCAGAGCTACCGGATGCTGCTACTTCTACACAAAACAAGCATAGTACATATTCAGATCAAGCTGCCGCTCCCGTGGCCATGGAAGGGGGTGCCCTGCCCCTGCCCCTGGGGTAACATAGCAGAGTACGCGTCACCGAACGGATTGGCCAGAGCCTGAGAAGAAGAAGCAGCAGCGCCGGCATGCTGAAACGGCAGCGGCATCCCAAACATCTCCTGCTGCTGCTGCTGCATCATCGACATCTGCACGTCGGTGGGCGGCGCGACGCTCGTCGACGCGGCGAACGGGTCCCCGGCAGGGTCCGCGTGGGTCGCCTGCTGCTGCTGCCTCCTCGCCGCGTCCTCGTACAGGCTGTCGAGCAGCAGGCCGTCGAAGCCCCCGGCCTGCAAGAAAGCATCGTCGGTGGCAATGCAGGTGAGGACAGAGTCACATGCATGATGCATCATGGATGGAAATGCTAACAGTGGTTTTCTGCGCGCACCAGCTTCTTCTCTGCCGATCGGTTGCTGATGTCGGTCCGTGCCGCGACCAGCGCCAGCTCCCAGCCCGATGATCCAGCCATGCCGACAGCAGCAGACGCAGACGCAGACGCGCTGCTGCCACCACCTGAGCAACGGAGGAATTAATGGAGCAGAGTCAGTCAGTGGCTGCTGGACTGAACCCATGAGACGCCGAGCAGGGAGGAGCTGGGAAGTGTAGCAAGAAGTTCAGACTTCAGAGCCCAGCTGCATGAAACATGTCTGTTACCTGGTGCTACAATGGCCAGGGCCAGTGCGTTGCTCTCCTCGATCTCAGCGGCAGCGGAGCTCACCTCATGTAAACCCTGCACACACACACACACACACACCGGCAGATTCAGTAACCTCATCGTCCCATGTTATAAGCAGTTAGTTAAACATCAGGGCTATGTTGCAGTGACAGACGTTGGCAGCTTACCAGTAAATCGAAATCGGCAGTGGTGGTGGCAGGTTCAGGTTCATCGTCGAGGTCAGTTGCAGAGTGGGCTTCCTCTTCGGGCTCCGGCAGCGGTTCCTCCACTGTAGGTTCTTCCGTCGTGGCCTCGCGGGGCGGTTCAGGTGGTGGTTGTTCTTCTTGGTCTGCAGTAGGATCCAGTTGCCGATATTCCTGCCAATTTGATTCCAACGCCAATTAATTTCACCAGAATTTTCAGTGATTTCCGTCGGTCGTTCCCGAAATATTTATGTTTCAGTAAGAGAAAAATCAGGACACATGAATTCGCGTCCAGTTTCAGACACGGTGCAAACTTTGGCCAAATACTGGTTGAATATTAGTCAAGTTCAAACGACAATGTCAGACCTTTGACAAAACCGAAAACAGAATTCACTGGCATTTTGTTAGGTTCACTGGTGACCGAAACTAGGAGCCATTTTAGCTCATAAGCACTTTTGAGATCAGAAAAAAAAATCTATTGAAATTATTGCCAGACACCAATTGTCATTAAGACGTTGCACATAATAATAGCTTAATGACTCACAATGGTCTTATTTGCAACGTGACCAGCCCTGGGGGCTTCTCTGATGTACTCCTCCATCGTTGCAAGAAACGACGCAGGTGGCTGCAAAAACCGCACAAAAAAGAACACCATTTTGGCAGTGAAGTGAAATAAACCAACGGCTAAAATCAAGTAAAGTTAAGGCAATTGCCTCTCTGAGAACTGGAAACTGGAAGTTTCTGGCGAGTTCCAACCCCCTGCAGAGCACGTAGAATTCAGACAGGCTCTTCGCCTGGCATTCCAGGTACAATTCAGCAGTTTCAGTTTGCATGAACAATTAGTTCGACAGCGAAAAATGCAGAAAAAATGCCGGTCTCATAAGTACACGTACCAGAGTCCCTGTTCTTCTGTAGATGTCCTGGGCTTTGATGGCATCGAGCTTGCTCATGTCGAAGAACTGCGCAAGGCCGTCATCCGGTCAGAGCTCAACGATGGAGGAGAAGAGAAAAATTCAGAGATCGCAGGAAGACGCACCACGTCCACGAGGTTGATGATGCCATCGTTGACGGCGCAGTAGATCTTGAAGCTCTCCTTCAACACCAGAGCTAAGGCGTACTGTATGAGGTAGTTCCCGAACGCCGCTCCCTCAGGCTGCAATGAAATGTTGGGCACGAATGTTTGCACAAACTGTGTGCAAAATGTGCAGTAACAAACAATACGATGAACTGAACTGCACCTGGCAGCCGACGAGCCGGAAGAGCAGCTGCTGCAGCGCGGGGAGCTGCTCGAGGAGGTCGTCCTTGCCGAGGCCCCTCGTCCGGCCCTGCGCCTTGGTGTGAGGCGTCTGCCCCTCCGCCGCCGGCGCCGGGGCTCGGAGGCGCTCCGCCTCCACGTCGTACCGGAGCACCGCGAAGCACTCGAGCCGCTCCTCGAGGAAGAGCGCGTAGGTGCGCACCCACGCGGAGCAGTCCCAGGCCAGGTGGCCCGAGTCGTCCTTGAAGCTGGACATCCGCAGCGCGTGCCCCCGCCGCCGCCCGTGGCTCAGCAGCTCCTCCCTGAACGCGCCGCCGTCGCCCTCCCGCAGCGCCCTGTGGATCACCACCAGCGCCTTCAGAGCCACCTGCGCGAGCACCATCCGTCCATCAATGCACTGTCCAGATTGTCAATGGCGTCGACGTCGTGGTGCCGGCCGGCGTGCGTACCACCCAGTTGCTGGTGTTGGAGAGGCGCCTGGCGAGCGCGTGGACGCAGTGGGAGACCTCCGTGCGCGACCGGGCGCCGACGATCTCTGCAACGAGGAAGACGACGACACCCGCGGTGGCGGCGCGGGTGACTGGTCAGAACGTACGGACGGGTCGCAGGTGTGCGGAAGACGATCGAGAGGAGAAGCGATCTCACTGGCGAGGTGTCGGTCCTTGGGCGGGCGCTCGACGTGGCTGGTGGCCTTGACGACGGCGACGTCGAGATCCTTGAGGTGGTCGCGGCCGCTGTTGACCTTGGCGAGGCTGACGGTGGTGGAGTCCTTGATGGCGCCGCACGCCTTGCGCCAGCTCTTCTGCATCGAAGGCGTGCCCATCCCGCTGCCGATGCAAGGCCGGGCGGACGACGATCAGAAGCAGGCCGGCGAGCGGCGAGCCGGCTTGCTTGGTCCGACCGATCCCCGGGTGTCGCTCGCTTGGTCGTGCTCGTAGGAGTTTGTCGTGGCGAGTCGTGCTGGCGCACTCGCGGTCGCGGGTCGACGGATTTTAATTCATTTTCGAGAGCTTAACAAGATAATCCACGCCAACAACCAAAGCCAACAAGCCTTCGCTCAGAAACTCTTTCTTCATCTAAGCTTTTAATGACATTAGCTGTCATCAACAGGGTGAAACGCATTAACCAGTAGAAACCTTGCTTCAAGGTAGATTCTTACATGTTTAAAGTTTTGTCTGGATCCAGGTACCTCAACTATTGGCCTTACATGGCCTGACATGGGTATTCCTTCTTTCTAGTCCCACTCTTCTCCAACAGAGCTTAATTCATTTTCGTCATGGGCCTGACCCACCCCAGCAGTTCTGTGAGTGGATATTATTTGGGCCTCCTCCTCGCACGACAGCTATGGCGTAGCCCTGCTAGGCCGGCCCAGTAATGTAGCGTCAGGACGAGTTTTCTTCTCTGGCTTTTTATCCTTTTTATTACTGTTTCCAGCGGTTTTCTTCGGGTTTCTCTGGTTATCTTCGGTTTTTATTTCTTCATTTTTTTATTATTTTTTCTTCGGTTACATAATTTTCCTTCAGATTTTTATTTTCTTTATTATTTTTAAGCACATGTCTACATTTTTCCCATACATTGGAAATATTTTTTATACATGTTTAAAAAAATTATATGCATGACTAAAATTTTATAAATATATCTTTATCTCTATTTTTTTATGAATTGTAAATTTTTGGTATACAAATTAAAAAATTTATATGCGTTTAACATTTTTTTCACTTCTTATCTGATTGACAACACACACATATCTATACTACTATTAAAAGAGCAACTCTTCTAACTCCACACAACAAAGTGTACACGGGATAATCAGAACCCTTTGATTAAATCAATTTAAACACATCCTACCATTCATATTGCGTCGATAGTCTGCCATCCAAATCAACGTTCCAGATCGAATGTTCTGCCGAGCAGACGCGCAATGGTCTGCCAATTTTCATCCTCCACGTTCCCGATCCCCGCCCGCGATTCCGTAATTTCCGGATAGATTCCAAGGGAATCGTGGCTCCCCGATTGTTTTTCCTTTAGGCCTCGGATCAGAAAGAACGGATCCGCAGCAACCTTGCGCCGCCAAGGAGTGGGTGATAGCAGCGGAGGAAGAGGGCGTGGGTACCAAGGGGCCGACGACGACGACGGTCGTGGTCGAGGATGGGCCAAACAAGGCGGTGGCCGTGAGGGTGGAGGTCGCGCCCGTGGCTACAAAGGGGTTCGTGATGGCAGACGCGGCTGAGGCTATCAACAGGGCGGCAACGACTACGGCGGCCGCGATGGGCGCAACAACTACAGCGGCCGCGGCTGTAGAGGAGGAGGAGGCCAGAGTCAACCGCCCTGGACATGCATCAAGCCACGGGGCCTCCCCTCTCCGAGCGCTACCACGCAGAGGCGGCTCAGTTCCGGGAGAAGTTCCACGCGATGGACATCAGCCGTGTGGCTGTAGATCCAACCGACCGGCGATGGAGCAGCTGTCAGCGTTCCTCCGCGCGGCACCAGGTTTCGTTGCACCTCCTCCATTGTGCTCTCCCTGCCTCGCGGTCCCTACCAGAAGCCTTGCCAGCTGTAGTCTCCCAGATCCTCCTCTCTACGCGTCTCTGCTTCCCGTGCGATGTCACCGGCTTCACGATCTCCACCACGATGGGCGTCACAAGCCCAAGGGAGCGCGTCGAGACCATGGTGATAATGCTTCCCTTCCTACCGTCGTTGCCGTGTTCCGCCAATTGTGGCAGGAAGCCATGGCGCAGGCAGAAAAGTCGCCTGTCGAGTAGGCGGCTTCAGCTGCAACACCGGATAAGTGACCCCTCCGTCATAAGATGAGGTTCTTCAGTTACACACCTGCAGCTTAAACAAAATTCATTTCTATTTTTGCAGATTTTGAATTCAATGTAGTATAGAACACCCACAAAATCTTCACAAGGATTCATGAACTCACTTTCCAATGGAAGAAATGTGATGTTCAATTAGCATTAACCCGATTGATCTCTTGCCTGGTAAATATCCGGTCGTCTGAATCTGGTTCCTCTGCAGATTATTCTGATGTTTATGGCATCGGATTTGGTGCAGGGGAAGGGGAGACTGAGGGGGAAATGGCGACCAAGAGGAGCGTGGGCACCCTGGGCGACAAGGACCTCAGGGGGAAGAAGGTGTTCCTTCGTGCCGATCTGAACATTCTACTTGACGACAGCCAGAACATCACCGACGAAAATTGCATCCGTGCCTCCGTGTTGTCCATCAAGTTCCTCATGGCGAAGGGTGCCAAGGCCATCCTGGCTAACCATCTGGTGAGCACGCTGAGGGAGTCCTGGATTAGGGGGTGTTCGGATAGCCGGACTATACCTTCAGCCGGACTCCTGGACTATGAAGATACAAGATTGAAGACTCCATCCCGTGTCCGGAAGGGACTTTCCTTGGAGTGGAAGGCAAGCTTGGCGGTACGGATATGAAGATCTCCTGCCATTGTAACCAACTTTGTGTAACCCTAACCCTCTCCGGTGTCTATATAAACCGGAGGGTTTTAGTCCATAGGACAACGTACACATTAACAATCATACCATAGGCTAGCTTCTAGGGTTTAGCCTCCTTGATCTCGTGGTAGATCTACTCTTGTACTACCCATATCATCAATATTAATCAAGGAGGACATAGGGTTTTACCTCCATCGAGAGGGCCCGAACCTAGGTAAAACTTCATGTCCCTTGCTTCCTGTTACCATCCGGCCTAGACGCACAGTTCGGGACCCCCTACCCGAAATCCGTCGGTTTTGACACCGACATTGGTGCTTTCATTGAGAGTTCCTCTGTGTCTTCGCCGTCAGGCTCGATGGCTCCTACGATCATCGATAGCGATGCAGTCCAGGGTGAGACCTTCCTCCCCGGACAGATCTTCGTCTTTAGCGGCTTCGCACTGCGGGCCAATTCACTTGGCCATCTGGAGCAGATCGAAAGCTACGCCCTTGGCCGTCAGGTCAGATTTGGAAGTTTAAACTACACGGCTGACATCCGCGGGGACTTGATCTTCGACGGATTCGAGCCACTGCCGAGCGCGCCGCACTGTCCCGATGAGCATGATCTAGCTCTGCCGCCGAACAGTGCCCTGGAGGCCGCACCCGCATCGACTTCGACTCTTAATTCGGAGCCAACCGCGCCGATCGAGGATGGGTGGTTGGACGCCGCCTCGGGGGCTGCGATCCCAACGGCGATTGAGCCGAACACCAGCCCCGTACTCTGCGAGACTCGTGACTCCAAGGAGTCGGACTCCTCTCCGGACTCCGAACCCTCCACGCCCCTGCCAATCGAATCCGATTGGGCGCCGATCATGGAGTTCACTACCGCGGACATCTTTCAGCACTCGCCTTTCGGCGATATCCTGAAGTCACTGAAGTCTCTCTCTTTATCAGGAGAGCCCTGGCCGGACTACGGTCAGCAAGGTTGGGGTACGGACGATGAAGAAATTCAAAGCCCACCCACCACCCACTTTGTAGCCACTGTCGACGACTTAACCGACATGCTCGACCTCGACTCCGAAGACATCAACGGTATGGACGCTGATGAAGAACCAGCGCCTATTGGGCCCTAGAACGCCACCTCGTCATATGACGTATACATGGTGGACGCACCAAAAGATGATGACGAGGAGCGGAAGGACGCATCGAAGGCTTGTCCCCTCGAAAAGCAGTCAAAGCGGCGACGCAAGCGCCGCCCCAAATCCCGCCTCGACAGAAATAGCGATCACACAGACCCAGCGCTGGAGCAGGGCGAACCGCTGCCGGACAGCGGCAATCCGGATAATCAAACCGAACAAACAAATCCTATCAAGGATAATGATCTGGACGACATAACGTCGGACAGGTACCCGGAGCAGCAGACTTCCCGTAAAAGGCTTGTTGCCACCGCGAGGAGTCTGAAAAAACAGAAGCAAAGGCTCAAGGCCGCGCAAGACACACTCCAAATTAGATGGAGTAAAATACTCAACACAGCAACAAGGTACAGCGACAATCGCCCCTACAAGAGCTACCCAAAGCGGAAGCTGCTACCCGAATTTGATGAGGAGGCCTCAGACCCCCCACAACCAAATATCATAGCAGCCACCTGGTCGGATAGACGACCCCCCTACCAACACAGAGTGGCATACAACGCCGCTCACCATACAACACGCAACCAATGCGAGGGCTCGCACCCAAAGGACGGTGCAACAAGATCCATCTATGGCCCATGCAAGCGCGCCCCAGCATACAATGCAACACAACAAACATCCGAACAACGCGGTACACCCAGCTACAGGGGTGCCGCACACCCCCTATGTTTCACCGATGAGGTGCTGGACCATGAATTTCCAGAGGGATTCAAGCCCGTAAACATAGAGGCATACGACGGAACAACAGACCCTGGGGTCTGGATTGAGGACTACATCCTTCATATCCATATGGCTCGAGGAGATGATCTCCACGCCATCAAGTACCTACCCCTCAAGCTCAAAGGGCCAGCTCGTCACTGGCTCAAAGGCCTCCCCGAAAGCTCCATTGGAAGTTGGGAAGAGCTCGAAGACGCTTTTCGGGCAAATTTCCAAGGGACATACGTCCGACCTCCGGATGCGGACGATTTGAGTCATATAACTCAACAGCCCGGAGAGTCAGCCCGAAAGCTTTGGAACAGGTTTCTCACTAAAAAGAACCAGATTGTCGACTGTCCAGACGCCGAAGCCTTAGCAGCTTTCAAGCATAGCGTCCGTGACGAATGGCTCGCTAGACACCTCGGCCAAAATAAGCCGAGAATGATGGCCGCATTAACAAACCTCATGACCCGCTTTTGCGCGGGGGAGGACAGCTGGCTAGCCAGATGCAGCACCGGCGACCCTAGTACGTCTGAAGTTAGAGATGGAAATGGGAAATCACGGCGCAACAACAATAACAAACGCTGGAATAAAGAAGACAACACGAAGGGCACGGTAGTAAATGCCGGATTCAAAAGCTCTCGGCCAGGCCAAAAGCCGCCCCCTAAAGGCACCAGGGACGAACTGTCCAGCCTCAATAAAATTCTGGACCAAGTATGTCAAATTCATAGTACCCCTGGTAAACCTGCTAATCATACCCACAGAGAATGTTGGGTCTTCAAGCAGTCCGGCAAGCTCAACGCCGTACACAAGGGGGAGGACACACCAAGTGAAGACGAGGATGAGCCCCCCAAGCAAGACGCGGGGGAACAAAAGCAATTTCCACCAGAAGTCAAAACAGTAAACGTGTTACACGTAATCAAGGAAAAAAACAATGCGGCACTCCCAGGTATCCGACACACAGGATGGGCTGCCCTGGTATTAGACCCAGTAATTGGCGGATATCACTTCACAAGGGTCTTGATGGACGACGGCAGTGGCCTAAACCTAATATCAGGATACAATCCACGGGATGGGGCTAGACCCAACACAAATTCGCCATAGCAATACTACCTTTAAAGGAGTAACGCCAGGCCCAGGGGATCGTTGTACGGGCTCCCTCCTACTACAAGTTACATTCGGCTCCCCCGATAACTTCCGTCGTGAGCATTTAACTTTCCACATCGCTCCGTTTCAAAGTGGCTATCAAGCACTGCTCGGACGCGAAGCTTTCGCTCGCTTTAATGCAATAACATACTATGCCTCCCTCACACTCAAGATGCCCGGTCCATGTGGCATCATTACAGTGCATGGAAATATCAAGTGATCTCTGCGCGCCGAAGAGAGTGAGGCTGCCTTGGCTGCCGCACACTAAAGGCGCCCGGACAAACGAAAGCATCCAATAGGTCGTCAAGACCTCACATACAACTAATCAAGTCCGGCGCCGCTATTTATACGGAAATAAGTGGTCACACCCCTATTTGTCAATACAAGGGGCTCAACACGCGCAGACAAGTGGCAATCTCTTATCATCTTGAATTATACCTGGTTTCTTTAAAAACTATCCTTTTGCACGACAACTTTTTCACTTAACTTCCTCTCTTTTTTACAGACGATCATCGTGCTACACCCGTCCAGGATACGGCACAACGGAGACACAGGCGCAGACGTGCAGCAGGGACCCGCTCCAAGGATTCTTTTTAGATTAAGACCCTGCGTAAACCTTTTTTACTGTCTCTTGTTGATACATATCCACCGTTGAGAAGGATGCTGACGTCTTGGCATGTGGCCATGACAGAACAATGCACGTACCTGGACACACGGGGCTTCTTACAAAGGCCACTATTTAGGCCCGGTTTATACCACAAAGACCGAATACCTTAGGGAGTATTCGGCATCACGAGTTTGGCCCTATATGCATCAGCTCCGAATCATTGTCTTTGGTCAAATGTTGGGTTTGCCCGGCTCCTGTGTTTTGGTGCCTTACGTTCCGCCTTGCCGGCTAAGGTAGCACCAGGAGAACTACTGCGATTGTGCCCTGGTTCATCTGGACGAGCACCTCAGTAGAGAAAGCCGAAAACTGACTGTCATGATATAGCGTGAGACTGGTCAACCACTCGATGACCTGTGGGAATGTTAGAATTCCTCCGCCTTAACGAAGGGCCGTTTCCCGGCCAGGCATGTACGCACCCCGATATCGGGAGAGTGCGGAGCCACCAGGGGCTATCTAGTAGCCCCACCGTCAAACTCCTATGGCTAAGTGAAAGTGCTAAAGCATTATAGGCCGGTTGCCTCGCTCGCTCCGCTATCACCTCCTTAATAGGACCAAGACGTTGGGTTAAGTGTGAATGCGTTTTTTTGCGAGCACCTTCGCATTATATGCATGAGGGTTGAAGCCGACGGCTGCAATCTTTCAGGTTATACACATGTATACATAAATGGCCGCCCAGGAGGCATCATATTACTTTCAGGTAAAAGTATAAAAATAGCCTTATAAAAATTTATAAAAGCATTTCGCTTACAATGAGATTACATATCACTCAAACATAATATTTTTTGAGCACTGGGTCTCTATCAAACGGGCACCCTCAAGAACTTCTTCAAAGTAGTGCTCGGCAGCCTTTCGACCTATAGCATCCAACTGCCGTTCTAAATGGGCAAACTCGCTAGTCCGGCCAGACACCGGATCTTCCATGACCTGCACATAAAAGCAGTATGGTTATTTCCTGGAAATATGATCCTTTGTTGGTCGTCGTTTCCGACGACAACCAGAGTCTCAGGGGCTACTACCTATACAGGGCACACCTAGCATGTGCAGGATTATCATACATTCTTTTACGTACCTCAAAGCCTGTCAGTAGACTCATAAAAGCTTCATGCAATCTGCTTTCGGCGGACGATATTCTCTCCATCACCGTATTCATCATCACACGGTGTTCATCTGAGATGGCCGCTCGCCCCACCAACTCCCTTAGAACATCCGACCGCACACTAGATGGGGCCGGACTCTTTTATCTGCTCCCTTGGGAGCCGGACACTGGGAGCTTCGTGGGTCAATGGGATTATATTCTGGCCTCACCGGACTTGGAGAGGCCCTCTGCGACGACACTTCAGGGTCACTCGCTTCTGGAGCGGAGGAGTCCAGAGGAGGCGTTTCGCTCTCCATCATCTCCGGAAGAAGATCCCCCGAAGATGAGCCCATTTGAGAGGGGCTAAGGCCCGAACTGCAAAATATATGCGGTGGTTATTTTCTCAGAAGGAAAAAATGGCATATCTGTACTATTAAAGGTATTTCGGGTCACTTATGACTCGTGGGAGAATTGATCCCCCCGCGGACTTTGTGCGGCAGCAACGCCCCCCCAAGGTGGGACCCTCTGTGGGAGACTTCTTCTCCCGTTTGGAAGCTTCGACTTCTGAATCCCCGGGCGCAGTCCTTTTCCTCTTTTGGTCGCCTTCCCTCATGGAGACACACGCTCCCTCGGCTAGAATGGGCAGTGTTGGGGGCCCGCGTCCGCCCGCATTATCCTCCACAGTATCTTCCTTCAAGGGCTCCGGGCAAGGTGCGGTCTAGAGCATCTTTTCCAATACCGTATTTTCCAAACCCTTAGGGAGGGGGGCCGAACACCGAATCAACTTCGCCTTTGTTAGCCAGTCCTGGTCAAAAAGCGAACTCTCAGAAATAACTTCGTAACAAAGTAGAGAAAGTATGTTCGGCCGGAAGATGCCTTACCTGTTCGGCGGTGCGGTTACTACTCAGGCCCACGTCCTCGGTGATTTCCGAACACTCCGTTTGAAGTTCGAAGAATGACTTGTACATCTCCTCGTGCATCAGGCCGAGAAAATTTTGAATGACACGCGGTCCCTCGGGATTGAACTCCCACAGGTGAAGAGGCCGGCGTTTGCAAGGCTGGACTTGACGAACCAGCATAACCTGTATCACCGCAACCAAACTGAAATCTCCATTGAAGAGATCTCGAATGCAACCTTGCAGCATAGGCACGTCCTTGACTAGACCCCAGCTCAGACCTCTGCTGATCCATGACATCAGTTGTGGTGGGGGCCCGAGCGGAAAACAGGGGGGCCGCCCACTTGGCACTTCTAGGAGCCGTGATATAGAACCACTCCTGTTGCCACAATTCAGACACCTCTGGGATGGAACCTTTGGGTCACGGAGCTCCCATCATCTTGCGTATTAAGTCACCTCCACACGCTGCATATTGCCCCTCGACCAGCTTCGGCTTCACTTCAAAGGTCTTGAGCCATAGGCCAAAGTGGGGGGTAACCCGGAGGAAGGCCTCGCACACGACAATAAATGTCGTGATATGAAGAAAGGAGTCCGGAGCTAGATCATGAAAATCTAGCCCGTAGTAAAACATCAAACCCCTGACGAAAGGATCCAGGGCAAGGGCTAGGCCTCGGAGGAAGTGGGAAACAAACACGACGTTCTCGTTAGGTTCGGGGGTGGGGACGGCCTGCCCTTGGGGAGGCAGCCAATGCAAAATCTCGGCGGTTAGATATCTGGCCTCCCTCAACTTCTTGATGTCTTCTTCCGTGATGGTGGAAGGCATCCATCGACCTTGAAGGCTAGATCCGGACATGACTGAAGGTTCGGGGCGCCTGACCTGAACTTCGGGTGTTTGATCTTGAGGTGGGGGAAGGATTCGATTGAGCACGGGAGGGTAAAATAAAAGCCTTGTCCCCTTTATAAAGAGGGTGCATATCAAGCGTCCTCTCCGTGTCCGTGTGGACTTGCCTATAATCTAGGAGTCCTAGAAGCGGTTGGGTTACCCACGCCCGTATTGATGAGAATCCCGGGATAAGGGGACACGATCTCTGCTTTAACAAGACGTGCCAAGGAAACCGCCTCGCATGATGCGCTGAGGTGGGATAATGAAACGACTCGGATAAAGGCTTGGCCGTGGTGTGACACGCTACAGAATACGTCAGCAGATTAGATTGGTGTAAATATTATTCTCTCTATGGCAATATGTGGAAACTTATTTTGCAAAGCCGGACTATCTTTGTGTTCAAAATCTTCTATGAAGTACTTGGAGGAGGAACCCGCCTTGCAATGCCGAAGACAATCTGTGCGCCGGACTCATCGCCATTGAAGCCTGGTTCAGGGGCTACTGAGGGAGTCCTGGATTAGGGGGTGTTCGGATAGCCAGACTATACCTTCAGCCGGACTCCTGGACTATGAAGATACAAGATTGAAGACTCCGTCCCGTGTCCGGAAGGGACTTTCCTTGGCGTGGAAGGCAAGCTTGGCGGTACGGATATGAAGATCTCCTGCCATTGTAACCGACTTTGTGTAACCCTAACCCTCTCCGGTGTCTATATAAACCGGAGGGTTTTAGTCCGTAGGACAACGTACACATTAACAATCATACCATAGGCTAGCTTCTAGGGTTTAGCCTCCTCGATCTCGTGGTAGATCTACTCTTGTACTACCCATATCATCAATATTAATCAAGCAGGACGTAGGGTTTTACCTCCATCGAGAGGGCCCGACCTTGGGTAAAACTTCATGTCCCTTGCCTCCCGTTACCATCCGGCCTAGACGCACAGTTCGGGACCCCCTACCCGAGATCCGCTGGTTTTGACACCGACACACGCGCTTCTCGATTTGTGTCTATGGCGTTTTACTGACGAATTTGTGCGGGGACTTGCTGTCAGTCTTCTGTTCATCCACTAATCTCTTGGGAGTTAAGGGAAGAAGAAAGAAAATACTTTCAGCTAATAGTTGTATGTTCCGTAGCCTGTTAGAATTGTGCTTAAAAATCATAGTAACAAAAATAGTGAGGATTAACTTAGAATTGCATTTTCTTTGATTGTTTGTTACCTTTCTACTCAGAAACATACAGAACAGAGTCCTCTGTGCAGTTCATGTCAATTGCTTTTGTATATGTCGATTAGTCATTACAGTAATTTGTAAAATAGTTTGTTCAAATGGCTCCTGCCGCTTGCCATGCCTCACCTGCCGGCCCGTTCGCCACTAGCCTCGGCTGTAACGCCCCGGATACAACTTTCCATATTTGTATTCCAACTCTTGCCTTTTCCGGAGATGCGATACAATATTCCCTCGTGGTTGGGTTGTGTCTTTGTTTTGCTTTTGTCCATGTCATGCATTTCATATCGTGTCATCATGTGCATCTCATTTGCATACGTGTTCGTCTCATGCATCCGAGCATTTTCCTCGTTGTTCGTTTTGCAATCTGACACTCCTATGTCCTCCGGCGCCCCCTTTTGTCTCTTTTCGTGTGCGGGTGTTAAATTTTCTCAGAATGGACCGAGATTTGCCAAGCGGCCTTGGTACACCACCGGTAGACCGCTTGTCAAGTTTCGTGCCATTTGGAGTTCGTTTGATACTCCAACGGTTAACCGGGGAACCGTAAAGGCCTCGTGTGTGTTGCAGCCCAACACCCATCCAAAGTGGCCCAATAACCCATCCAAACCCCCTCCATCCTCTCGGCCGTTCGATCATGATCGCGTGGCCGAAAATCGCACCTCATTTGGACACTCCAAACTCCTCCTACCTATAAATATGTCCTCCCCGTCCAAAATTCACGGATGAACCCTAGATCCATCTTCCCCGCGCTGCCGAACATGTCCGCCCGGCGGCCGGACACGTCCGCCGGCTCCCGCGCCCGCTCACGCACCGCCACTTGTCGCCGCCGCCTCCCACCACTGCGTGGCCCGCGGGGCCAGATCCGGCCCACGCGAGCCCGCCGCGGAGCCCTAGCGCCGCCGCCCGCCGTCGTGCGCCGCGAGTAGCCGCCCGCGCTCGCCGCCTGCACCGCCGCGGAGCAACTCCGGCCACCGCGAGCCCGACCACCGCCGCCTCGCCGTCCTTCGCCGCTCGGCGCCCGCCTCGCCACTGCCGTTCTTCGCCGGAGGCCCCTTGCGTCCCCCTCGTCGCCGGCCTCCACCGGAGCTCCCGCCGGAATCGAGCTCGCCGGAGTTTTTCTCCGGCTGGATCCGGAGAAAGTGGACCTGATCCACCCATTCACCGAACCAAACGGTGCCCCTCATCCCGGATCTCTCCATCCCGTACCACTCCGTCCAGTTTCCGAGAGGTTGTTTTGACTAAGTCCTTTTCTGCAATATTTTATGCCTATGTTCATCATACCATAAATTTGTGCTTGTTGCTCCGTTTTGCATGCATGATATATCAAAATGTTCATCAGGATGTCCTGTTCATTTTGTTCCATTGTGCCATGCTTGTTTGAGTCTATCTTTATGCCCAAATAGTTGATGCAAGAGTGCTATAAAATGTTAGGTGCTAATTCTTATCAGATTATGAGCATTTGTCATTTTCGTCATGATTATTGTGTGCTGCATATGAGCATGAGCTCTACATGGGTTTTGGGCTATGCCATGCCATCTTTACAGGGGTGTATGCCATGTATTTTTGTGATCAATGTGGTGACTAGCACGTGCATGCAAAGTAGCTCTCGTGATATTGCTGATTTCAGGGACTTAGAATTTCACTAAGTCATTTCCCTGCTGTTATTTTAATGCCATGTGTTCATGTTGCTACAGAGAGATCCATGCTTCTTTTGAGTATGTTCACAAAGGATGATTTTGACATATGTTTATACTCTATCCATCCATGTCCCTGTTTGCATTTATGGAGTGCCCTAGCATGACTCAATCTTGCTCTACTTTTTCAATAAAATGTTCCTGGCGGATTGTTTACGTGTTAATCAATTTTTCCAAGGTTGTTGTAGTTGATCCATGCATGCCATGAGATTGTGCTTGCCACGGTTAGCTTCATGAACATGTCTTATTACTGGTAGTATGCTTAGTTTGTCATGCAATGCCTTGTGTTGAGTGCATCGAGCTCGCAAACATGCCTTCATAACTCTGTTTTTGCCATGTCCAGTTTTCTGCTAAGTCTGAATCTGTTAACGAAACTTGCTATGTTTACATGGGTGCCATCATATCTTCTGGTCCTTTTTGGCCTATGGTCAGTAAGGGACTTTTGTTATATGCTTTGAGTAGATTCATGCCATGCCTTGTTTTGCCATGATATGTTCCTGTAGCATGTTGTTATCTTGCTCTAAACATTGCTTCGTGATGTTAATTCCTGGCATGTTAGTATTTTCACTAAGTCTGTGATGCTGTTATCTTTTGCACTTTTGCCATGCTTGTTTGAACCTGCTCTTGTGTGATTTAGCCGTAGCTCAGTGTTCATCGTTTGTCAAGCATCTTGAGTAGATCACTGCCATGTGTTTTGTTGCTATGTTAGAGTGCAGTAGCTTAGTTTCTCGTTGCATTCTAGATGGCATCGTGCTGTTAATCACAGAATTGTGCCATTCTTGTTTTGCTTGCCATTTGCAAACCGTGCATCCGATTCCGGTGATCTTTATATCGATTTCGACCGAAATCAACTCATCTTTCTAGCGGCACACTTGTTTTTCCAAGTTGAGTCCTGGTTCAATCTTTTCCTTTCAGAGCACGCACATGCATTGCATATCACATCTCGCATAGCATGCCATGTTTTGCATCATGTTGCTTGCGCATTGCACCGTGTTTGATTGTTGTTTCCTTTGCTTGTGTTCTTGCCTTGGGTAGAGCTGGGAGACGAGTACGTGATCGAGGAACCCGTTGAGTACGCTTACGAGGATCAAGCTTCCGTCAACTCGGAGAACTTTGCAGGCAAGATGACCATACCCTCGAAATCACTTTAATCTTTGCTTGCCAGTTGCTCGCTCTATTGCTATCCCGCGATACCTACCACATGCTTTATCATGCCTCCCATATTGCCATGTCAAGCCTCTAACCCACCTTTCCTAGCAACCCGTTGTTTGGCTATGTTACCGCTTTGCTCAGCCCCACTTATAGCATTGCTAGTTGCAGGTGAAGATGGAGTTTGTTCCTTGTTGGAACAAGTTTATTGTTGGGATATCATTACTATCATATCTTGTTTACTTTAATGCATCTATATACTTGGTAAAGGGTGGAAGGCTCGGCCTTATGCCTGGTGTTTTGTTCCACTCTTGCCGCCCTAGTTTCCGTCATACCGGTGTTATGTTCCTTGATTTTGCGTTCCTTACGCGGTTGGGTTATAATGGGAACCCCTTGACAGTTCGCTTTGAATAAAACTCCTCCAGCAAGGCCCAACCTTGGTTTTACCATTTGCCACCTAAGCCTTTTTCCCTTGGGTTCTGCAGACTCAAGGGTCATCTTTATTTTAAACCCCCGGGCCAGTGCTCCTCTGAGTATTGGTCCAACCTGTCAGCAGCCGGTGACCACCAGGGGAAACTCTGGGTTGGCCTACCGGAATCTTGGACAATCCGATGTGCCCTGAGAACGAGATATGTGCAGCTCCTATCGGGATTTGTCGGTACATTCGGGCGGCTTTGCTGGTCTTGTTTTACCATTGTCGAAATGTCATGTAACCGGCATTCCGAGTCTGATCGGGTCGTCCTGGGAGAAGGAATATCCTTCGTTGACCGTGAGAGCATGTGATGGGCTAAGTTGGGACACCCCTGCAGGGTTTTGAACTTTTGAAAGTCGTGCCCGCGGTTATGGGCAGATGGGAATTTGTTAATATCCAGTTGTAGAGAACTTGACACTTAGCTTAATTAAAATGAATCAACCGCGTGTGTAGCCGTGATGGTCTCTTTCCGGCGGAGTCTGGGAAGTGAACATGGCTTTGGAGTTATGTTTGAACGTAAGTAGTTTCAGGATCAGTTCTTGATCACTTCTAGTTCACGACCGTGCTTTGCTTCTCTTCTCGCTCTCATTTGTGCATGTTAGCCACCATATATGCTAGTGCTTGCTGCAACTCCACCTCACTACCTTTTCCTACCCATAAGATTAAATAGTCTTGATCGCGAGGGTGTGAGATTGCTGAGTCCCCGTGACTCACAGATTACTTCCAAAACCAGTTGCAGGTGCCGACGATGCCAGTGCTGGTGACGCAACCCAGCTCAGATGGGAGCTCGATGAAGATCGTGTTCGTTGTGTTGTTTCGTTTACTTTCGATCAGTAGAGGAGCCCAGTTGGGGCGATCGGGGATCTATGCAATTGGGGGTTGTCTTTCTTTATTTGGTTCCATAGTCGGACCTTGATTGTATTCTGGATGATGTAATGCTATATTTATGTATTGTGTGAAGTGGCGATTGTAAGACAACTCTTTATCCCTTTCTTATTCAGTACATGGGATGTGTAAAGATTACCCCTCTTGCGACATGCCTACTATGCGGTTATGCCTCTAAGTCGTGCTCCGCCACATGGGAGATATAGCCGCATCGTGGGTGTTACATCGGCCCCCGCCCACTCGCCTCTCCTGTGGCATACGGTGCCCGACCCGGCTCTGTTTGTCTGCCTCCTTCGTGTTACTCGTCAGTCGTCCCCGCCATTCAGCCTATCGCGTGGCACATGTTTGTAGCTGCTTGATGTCGGGAGCAACTATAAGTGCATCTAGTGCCCCTTAGTGATTTTGGTGTATTTAATACTTATAGGTTAAGGGACTAATGTGTTTTTGAGTGTACACAGGTCTATAAGTCTATGAGGAGTTTGATATTTACAGAGAAAGTCTACCCCTAAAAATGAAGTTCTTGGACTGAAGACTTTGGACTTCTGAAGACCTTTTGAAGACTTTGAAAGTGAAGAAATTGGTGCAATCCCGAAGACTTGGTATTCATTCGAGGAACATGAAGCATGAAGACTCTTGTTTTTATAGTTTCATTTTCTCTTTCTTGAGTCTTAGGAAACATCGTACTGTTAAAGGGGGTCGAGGAAATACTAGGGAAAATTTTCCATGTGATGCTCAACTCAAAATCCTACACCTACCAATCCCTTTGAGTGAAGCCATTGAAATCTCATACAGTTCAGTCATATTCTTCAGTGACAGAGACGAAGTTCTTCTGATCTCTGAGGAGTTTGTTCTGACTGAGGAGTTAGGAATTCGCCAGTGCAGATTGCCTACATAGTGAGGAACATGATAGCCCTGAGGATTTTGATACTCAAAATTCTGACCATTGCTGTGCTATGCGCCAGCTGTCCCAAAATATCTACCCACCTAACAGTCATACTATTGAAGGGCATTTATGTCTTATCATGTCAGGCTGCTCCCTAGGCTATAAATAGCCGCCCCCTACAGCCACTAGCTGGTTGGCTGCTGTGAGAGAAACTGACACTTGTCATTTGAGAGCATCCCATCCTCCGAGGACTTTGAGCGAAAATCATCAAGTGAGGAAAACCCAAACCCAAACACCTACAAACCCCAAGTGATTGAGCATCACTGAAGAGATTGATCCTGCGTGGATCCGACGCTTGTTACCTTTGAAGACTGTGCTTCTTCCACACGGTTAGGCATCAAGGTCTAGAGCATCCGGAATTGTGGATCGCCGAGTGACCAAGTTTGTGAAGGTTCGGAAGTCACCTGAAGACTTACCACAAGTGATTGGGCAAGGTCTGTGTGACCTTAGCTCAAGGAGAATACGGTGAGGACTGTGTGTCCTCAATTTTAAATACCTAGCCGCTCCAACCAGATGTACAACTGAGACAACAGTTGGAACTGGTCTACCAAATCATTGTCTTCACCAAGCTCACTGGTTCTGTTTCCTCAACTCTTTCATTTCCTCATAACTGTGTTGAGTGCTTGTTCATATCTGTGTTTGAAGACTTTGACTGGAGATTTTCTCAAATTCCTCAGTTCAATTTCTTCAGTCTATTTGTCTTCATCCTGTGTTATCATGTGCTTACACTTCCTGTACTCTGTGCTTGTCTTCATTTCATCATGATGACTATGCTTGTGTTCTGTTATGTTTACTTTTGAGTACTTACTTCACTGCTAGTAATTCTTCGCTAAGGAATTTCCTCACCTGCAAATTCCTCAGTGAAGAATTCATAAAAATCGCCTATTCACCCCCCTCTAGTCGATATAACACACTTTCAATTGGTATCAGAGCGAGGTACTCCCTTGTTCTACTTACTTCGCTGCTAGTAATTCTTCGCTAAGGAATTTCCTCACCTGCAAATTCCTCAGTGAAGAATTCATAAAAATCGCCTATTCACCCCCCTCTAGTCGATATAACACACTTTCAATTGGTATTAGAGCGAGGTACTCCCTTGTTCTGTGTGATTTTGGTTTAACCGCCTGGGTTTTAGTTATGTCAACCGCAGGTATGATCAAGGTTTCTGCTGGGTGTCCTACCTTCGATGGGACGTACTACCCCTACTGGAAGAATAAGATGTGCATGCATCTTGAGGCAATTGATAACGATCTCTGGTACGTTGTGGAGAATGGTGTTCCCTCTGTCACTCCCACCATCAATGCTGCTGATGTGAAGAGATCGACTCTCAAGCAAAGAATATCATATGTGGCCATCTGAGCAAAGGACAGTATGGCAGAGTGAGCGCTTTGGAGACAGACAAGCTTATCTGGGACAGGCTATCCAAGGTCAATGAAGGAGTCTCAATACAGCGTGACTCTCAAGTTGATGTTCTTCGCAATCTCTTCAACCGCTTCAAAAGACTCGACAATGAAAATGTTCAACAAACCTTCGATCGCCTCACTGACATCTCAAATGAGCTTCGAGCACTTGGTGCCACTGGCATCACCGACCATGAGGTGGTGAAGAAATTGCTGAGATCGCTTGATTCCTCATTTGATACTCTGGCATTGATGATACAAGAATGTGCTGATTACAAGTCATTTGATCCCGCTGATATCCTCGAGAGGCTAAATACTCATGAGTTCCAGCTTGCTGAAAAGAGAGATCTCTATGGTTCGAGCTATGGCAGAACACGTGCCCTAAAGGCCAAGGCAGTGTCTTAATCTGAAGATGAAGATTCTGGTAGCAGCCTTGGTGATCCTGAAGAACTGAGCCATGAGCTAGCACTGATCATGAAGAATTCCAGAAGTTCTCAAGACGTGGTCACTTTGGAAAATCCTCAAGGAGCAATGATTCCTCATCCAGTGACTACAAGAAGAGGCTTTGTCACAAATGCAAGAAACCTGGACACTACATTCAAGATTGTCCTCAGTGGGAAAAGGAATCAAAGAAGAAGAAATACAAGTATTACAGTTCTGATGATGCGAAGAAGAAGAAGAAATCCTCAAAATCTCCATCATCAAAATCCTTGAAGTCTTCATCTTACAAGAAGAACAGCTCCAAGAAGGCTCGGGCGTTCATTGGCAAGGAAATGGACTCTGAGGCTGAATCTGAGGAACATGAGGAAGAGGAGGCATCTGAGGAGTCTGAGTCTGGTGTGGCGAGCCTGGCTCTCGCTACTGCTTTCGTCAGCAAGTCCATCTTCAAATCTGAAGAAAATGGCTTCACCAACATGGCTGATGAAAACAATGATGACTACGCTCCCACCTATTGCTTCATGGCAAAAGGTGCCAAGGTACTCAATACCCCTCCTCTGAATCAAGTAAGAATGAATCTGATGAAAACCTCAAACCCAGCTACTCCAAACTTGCTAAGATTGCTGTAAAACAACAAAAGGCTTTTGAAAAGGTTCAAAACATGCTAGACAAAAGTGATGATATGTTGGGTGAAGAAATGGATCGCACTAAAACCTTGACTGAAAATCTTCAGAGACTTCAGTCTAGGTTTGACAACCTTCAAGGTCATCATAACACTCTCTTATCTGATCATGAGAAGCTTTTATATGAATTTCTTCAAAGAAAGCAAGATCTTGAAAAGCTAAGAGTGAGTTATGACGATCTTCAGAAGGAGCGCGATTCATTACTTGCTCAACAAATCAGCGCTTCTCAGGAAGAATTTGTTCCTCCATGCTTGAAGTGCATTGAACGTGAATCTGCTAATTCTTCACCTGAATGTTCAAATGCTGCTAATGTTTCAAATTCTTCACATGCCTCTGCTATCACCAGTTCCTCATCTAAGGACATTGCTAGTATCACTGACAATGCAGGGCTGAAGGAATTGTACATGACAGGCATGTACAAAAACCTCAAAGGGCATCAGACTCTTTGTGATGTGCTTAAAAAGCAGATCCTCAATAGGAACCCTAGGAAAGAGGGTATTGCCTTTGAGAGGAAACTCAATGCTGATGGTACATATTGGAAGCCTGAGCAGTACCCCAAAACCTCATGGGTTGCTGCAAAGGGACCTCCAGTTGATCCATCTTTTTTTTGACGAGTGAAAACAGTAGGAGAGCCTCCTACTGTTGTATTTTTCTTTATTACTTTAAGATGTTAACCATTGGTTAACATTGCAGATAGTTCTTGATTTACATGGCTTTAACAAGAATTCAGAAGGTGTGAAACTAGCCTATGAAAACCAGGTGTCACAGAGACAAAGAGCTTGCAAATAATTCCAAAAAAGTTAAACTTTGAGGGTTGATCCTATAGCCCAGGATCACAAAATCTTCCTTGAGCTTCCTCAGCCACTCAGCATGCGTGGCTACCTCTCCATCAAAGATCTCTCTATTGCGTTGCTTCCAAATATTCCAGGAGGTTAATATAGTTATCTCTTTGAACAAAGGTCCTCGCCACCTCTCTCTAGCTCTCTCATACCTGTGTTGTATGTCTGGATCGTTTTCCCACTCAATGCCCACGACATCCTAGCACTTGGTGGCAAAAGAACACTCATAAAATAGATGTGCATTTGTTTCTACAACGCCCATGTTGCACATTGGGCATTTATGATCTTCTCCAATATTAAAGTGTCTTCTCAGCAGCAGATCTCTTGTATTGACCCTGTCATTTAACATCAACCATGCAAACACTTTATGTCTCATGATACATTTCGTCTTCCAAATGGAGGTGATGCATTGGGGAGCCAATATATTCCTGAACATGTACTTGTAAAACTTTTTCAGTTTAAAATCAGCATCACCCCAGCAAAGAATCCACTCATCAGTCCCCATAGCTTCCAGGTTTATTCCCTCCATGATCTCTTGCAGATTATCCAGTTCGGTTCTGGCTTCCATTGACAGAGGGAGCATAAAGTTGTCCGCGTGATCATTGTTGTTGTAGTACTGTGCCAACAAGATGTCTTCATCGTTAGCAAAAGAAAAAAGATGATCATGGGAGTCCATCAGGGGTCTTTCGTTTATCCAAACATCTTTCCAAAGAAGAATCATGTCCCCCGCGACCGGTATACATGAGGTAATACCATGGTAAATATCCATCAAAGAGAAAACAGCATGCCACCAAAAGGAGCCACAGGGTGGCTTCGCGTGGGGGGGGGCGTATCGTCATAGTGGGCATTCCAAACTAACATTACCCAAGGGACATCCTGCTTATGAATGAATTTATGTAAGTACTTGAGCAGTAGGGCATTGTTTTGGATTTGTAGGTTTAAGATTCCAAGACCCCCTTTTTTCTTTGGGCGACAAACCATTTCCCAGGCAGCCAAGGAGTGGGTTTTAGCATCCCTATCCACTTCTTTTCTCCATAGACAGTGCCTCCTTGATCTGTCGAAGATTTCAATCAACTTGAGTGGTAGTTTGAGAACACACATAGCAAAGGACAATAGTGACGAAAGCGCGGAATTAATCAGTTGTACTCTCTCCCCATAGGATAACCAAATAGCTGTTCCAGTCAACCTTCTCTCAATTCTGTCGACCAAAGGCATTAACTCTCTAACAGTGGGTCTTGTTGTGCCCAGAGGCAAACCTAGGTAGGTGAACGGCATCGCCCCAACTTGACATCCAAGAGTATTGGCCAGATCCAGAGTTTTTTGAGCATTTACATTGATTGGCATCAATTGAGACTTAGCGTAATTAATTTTAAGACCAGTTGCCCGGGCATAAGAATCTAGAATGCCTTTAATTGTCTGCAGCTCTTGTTGACTTGCTGGAAGAATGATTAGTGTATCGTCGGCATATTGTATGACTGGATAGTCTTCTGAAGCAGGTTGGTTAATTGGTAATGAAATCAGACCATCCATCCAGGCTTTGTTAATTAAAGACTGCAATAAATCTGCCGCTAGCACAAATAGTAGGGGGGAAATTGGGTCCCCCTGTCTTACCCCCCGCTTACACTGGAATTCTGTACCAGGTATACCATTCATAAGAATTGATGAGGTTCCAGACTGCAGCAACATCTTAATCCACATACACCACTTGTCATCAAAACCCTTGCATTCCAACATTTTCAGAATGAAAGAATGTTCCATCGTGTCAAACGCCTTCTCGAAATACAGTTTTAGAATTACAATTTCCTTGTCTGACTGTTTGCATTGGTGCAAATACTTGAAGGCCCAACCGAGGCAATCTTGAATTGTCCTAGTTTTAATGAAACCATACTGATTGCGGTGAACTACCTTTAAAATCCAGCGTTGAAGTCTTTCGGAGAGAATCTTTGTTATAACTTTGAGCACACAGTTTAACAAGGAGATTGGTCTGTAATTATTGACAGACTCAGGCGATAGCTTCTTCGGTATTAGTGTGATTAATGACGTGTTCAAACATTGCAAATTTATTGTCCCTTGCCAAAAGTCCTCACAAAGAGTGTATAAATCTTCTTTTATTATATCCCAACATACTTTAAGAAATAGCCCATTGAAACCGTCCGGCCATGGTGCACGATCAGTCGGAATGATTTTGATCACATTGTCAATTTCTTCTTTCGCAAATGGTATTGAAAGTTCTTCCAAACCCTGACACTTTTGGATTAAGTCTGCAAGCTCAAAATCATAGACAGGCTGAGATGACACTCCCATTCTCTTCTTGAAGCAATCGTAAAACGCTGCTGCTTTTTCATCATGATTTCTATCAAGCGTCCATCAGGCAATACCAGATTGGTGATGGCATTTCTCCATAGTCTTTCTGTTGCACGCGCTTGAAAATATTTAATATTTTCTTCACCTTGGGCAGCCCACCGAAACGTGCAGTGTTTTTTCCAGTATGCACTTTGATATTTAAGTAACCGTAGAAGATGTGCTTTAAGAATTTTTCTAAAATTAGCTTCAGGGATATATAGCTGTCTCAGATCCTCAAGGTTGTCTATTTGGAGCAAAATTCTATTACAGTTTTCAATTAACAATTTTAGCTTCGAGATCGATTTGCTCCATTTTTTAAGGCATACCTCAACCTCTTTAATTTTGCAGATATTCTTGTGGCACTGGAGGAAGCCTTTATGGGAGCATTCCATGAGGATTTCACCACCTCCAAGAAACCAGGGTGAGAGGGCCAAAAATTCTCAGATCTGAAAAGTTTAGATCTTGGGATCAAAGTTTCAACAGATAGAATACAAGGCACATGATCTGAGATTGGACGGGCAAGAGGTTTTGCATTTGTATTGGGGAATTTCAAAATCCATTCACGAGAGGAAAAAAACCAGTCTAATTGCTCGAGTAATGGAGTTTCTTGCATGTTACTCCAAGTGTACCTCCTTCCCTTAATTGGAATTTCCAGCAAACCAAGATGACTGATAATCTCATTAAACTTAATCACATCATCCACATTTCCACCTGGTAGGTTTCTGTTTTCTAGAGAGCGCATGAAGTTGAAATCACCCATGAAAAGCCATAGATCTTCCGGTTCAATATTTAAACTGTCCATCCAATCAGTGAACAGAACCCTCTCAGGACCATCGAACGACCCATAGATGTTAGAGAGGAACCAGCTTTCATTTGTTTGAACCGAGGTCATTTTGATAGTTATTGTAAATGAAAATTGATGAATTATTTGGCCCAAAAATTGGCTGCTACACCATATAATAACTAAGCCACCTGAGGTGCCATCAGACGGGATAAACTCAAACTTATCAAAACGTCTCGGGCAGCACTTCCTAATAAAAGAATGATCAAAGTCCGGCTTCTTAGTTTCCTGTAGGCATACAATCGAGCAGTTGGACTCATCAATCTTATTACGAAGTGCATCGCATTTGGAACTAGCATTTAGACCACGAATATTCCAGCACAAAATATTCCACATAACAGGAGCCATTTAGGTTTTGCACACGCTAGGGAAAGCAGATAAATAAGTTCAGGAGACTTCTAAGAAATTGCACAACTTAGGAGAACAGATAGTGAAATAAAAAGGCTTAGGCCTCGTCCTTCTCCAATCCTTTGAGAGGCTCCAGAAGCTTCTCCTTGGTGAGCTCTGCCTGTGGAATGGCACATTGAGTTGTCCCCAAATATTGCAGAGTTTCAATGGTAGTGGGGGGAGGGACCTGAGTAGAGGCCGAAGTTTCATCAGTGTTCTTGCCATGCTGCATCTCCAACATATCCGGATTCCTCCTCGGTTTGACGTGGGAGGGTTTGCGTTTATTGTCTGCCAGAGAGGGTGGCTTAAAGCCTTGGTATCTAGTAGCACGTACACTGCGTCTGACTTCAGAAATGTCGAGAGGTGTAGTCATTCTGCGCTTTCTCTTGTTCGTGGTCCCATCCATACCCATCATCTTAGTTTGTGACTCAACGAGAGGGTAGCTAAACTCTTCACATTTTTCTTCCACAGCCATGGGGTCAGTACCAATCAGTTGACAAGCTCTATGCATTTGATCAGCAACAAAGGCATAGCAGATGGACCAAGCCTCTTGAGGAAAACATATAACATTTGTGCCCGGCGCAAAAGGTGAAAATGGGAAGTAAGAGAAGCATGCCGTACCCACAAGATCCACCAGAGTATTCTCTGAACCCTCAGCAAATTTAAACCAAACCTTAGTCTCATTTTCTTCCTCAGGGACCCAGCAAAGTCGAGGGGTGAACACAGTACTGTAAAGCAGATCATGAAAGAAAGCCAGTTCTCCTCTTCACCTGGAACTTCTACAACCACTTGATGAGCATTCACCTGCTGAAAAGAAAGAGCACCAGTAGGGCTACCTTGAACAAAATGGTCTGCCACATATTCAATCATTGCCACATGTTCATTCCAAAGGCGCAACCCATCGTCAAAACCAGAATCAGCAGTTTGAATCCCATCCATCATAGAGGGCCCCACATAACCAGTGTAGTTTCTGTAGCTAAATCCTTGATACACAGGTGGAACTGGTGGAAGCACTGGCCATTCACCCCAGCCCTGTTGCGGCGGAGGGGGTTGTGGAGCAGCCTCCCATGCATTGGCCGCATTCTGGAGCTGCCAGAATTGTGCTTCATGTTGCTGCTGTTGCATAGCAGTTAAAAACGGGAGATGTTCAGGATGGGGTGAAGCACCCAAAGGCGGCGGTGCTTCCTCATTCCCCACAAGTCCCTGGCTAGGATTCCTGCCATTGAGCACATACACAGGGACCGTCCAAGATGTTCCTAGCCCACTGATGTCCGTAAATCTCTTAACCATAAGGCTGAAAGGCACTTGAGCAAGCTCATTAATCAGAACACGAACTAACACACGCGACTTACGGTGTCCAGGTCTGTTGCCAATACATACACCTCCCAAAACATGACACTGCCTTAATGATGTAGTGCTCTGTTTGATAGTTCAGGGGAAAGCCGAGCAACATGACCCACGCATCTCTTTCAATGACAGGCGTACGCATATTTGGCCCCTCATCGTGGCGCAACAGATAAAAGTTTGAATGCTCATCTAGAGGCTGCTCCCCTCTACTAATCATCGTATCTCTAACAAGATTGTCATTGAAACGGATTAAACCCACGCAGAAAGGATAGATCTCACCCTCAACAGTAGGCGCGCCATGATCATCTCGAAGAACTCGACGAACCTCAGCAAGAACAGCTTCTCGTTGCAGATCTCCAGGAGGTGGCACCACCATCACAAGCACATGCTGCGAGTGATCCAGCGGCGGATCGTCCACAATGACCATGTTGCGCTGCAATTTTCCTTCCGGACCATGCTGGATGTCCATCTCCCCCGGCACAAACTGGTAGGGCAGCACTGGCAGGTTCGCCATAGGAGATTCAAGGTTTTTGGTGGAGGAGAGTTCGAGGAGAGGGGAGGAGGAGGACACAGGGGCGCAAGGTGACGGGTGAAACAGAGCAGAAACCGTGGCCTCGGGAGTCTGGAAGTTGTTGATAGGTTGGTAAGGAGGCGAAACGTCCTGGGTATTTTCGGTAAGACTAACCGAAGAATCTGCCCTCTCCCTCCCCTTTCGCTTGACAACCCAAATTTGCCTCTTATCCCTTTTTTGTTGGGCCGGATTCCCTAATTTTCTGCGCCAAATCTTTTTTTCCTTAACAAATATCGGAGAGCTACTGTACTTCCCCACAATCCGGTCTTTCCTTCTCCAAGCAACACGTTTGAACGAACTTGCACGTGACAAGCAATTCCAATGGACGTGCCCTCTCACACCATAAATTTTTCAACATCGATTATCAATAGAGCACGTGTGAG
Organism: Triticum urartu; assembly: GCF_003073215.2. Lineage (NCBI taxonomy): Eukaryota > Viridiplantae > Streptophyta > Magnoliopsida > Poales > Poaceae > Triticum > Triticum urartu. Next base: position 603,409,829 of record NC_053028.1, read on the forward strand.
AAACATGACCCATGGTCCTGCATTTTGTGCACCAAGCTAAATTTCGCATGTGTGGTGTCTCAACTTTTTCTATAGGGGGATGCTTATTGGGTAAATTCGCATCATCACAATGCTTGGCTAAATGACCATGTTTCCCACATATCAAACAAATATGAAGCTTGTTGAATATAAATTCCTTACTAGGTAGAGAAGAGATGTCAAGTACCGATTGAATAGTATCATTGGAATAACCAGCTTGCCTTAAATCAAGAATTTCCTCAAGCTTTTCAGTTGCGATTAGATCCCAAGATAAAGTCATAAAATGGCGTCCAGAGAAATATTTACCAATAATCTGAAGATTGTCCCGATTGAAACATACATGGAGTTTCCCAAAAACCAGTTTATCCGAGGAGCCTCCCGGAATGAGTGCTTCATTAGAAGATTGAGATCGTCGCAAATTATGGGTATCCAAATCCTGATCACATATAGACGCCCTGCTGAAATCCGGAGGCACAAGATTGAATTTGGCCAATTATGTTCTAGATGAAGTATCTCCTTGTGCATTTTTACGTAAAAACCCTAAAGGACTTCTGATAGCCATAGGCGATCGGGCAGAAACCTCCGGAATTACCTCGTCAAGATGCCACTCAGATCCATTCCAAGCATAATCCACTATTGCTTTAAACAAATGGAAATGACACACAAAATTTGGCCATACACGATCCTTCAAACCATAGATGAAATGTCCAACACGATTAGAAGCCACAGAGAACCTAAAGGATCGATCACCCATTTGTTTGACATTGAAACCTTTGGCCAAACCTCCAATACAACATTGTAAAACCACTCCAACAGCCTCTACAGAAAGAGGGAAGGAGGCCGAAGAGAAAGAGATAACCAAGAAGAATTCCTTGGTTCCGGAAGAACTTTCAAAATGCACCGTAGATCTAAACTTGCCACGTACCTTCTGCTCCACCTTAAGTCCCGGGGCAAAATCCCAATGGATGAGACTAGCCATTGATCACAAGTGGATCAGTACTCACCATGGAAGATCTAGAGGGAAAGGAGGTGGGACGTGGAGGGGAGGTGGGAGTCGCCATGGGAGGGGGGGTGGGAGGGGGGAGTCGCCATGTTTTGCAGTTCAAATTTGACCCACCAGTTGATCCATATAACTTATTTGGCTTTGCATGTGAATCTCCTCGTTCTGATGATGAGTCATTTGACTCCAACTATAAACTGTTCAAAAATCAGAATGGTGAAATATTTGCTAGATATGTTGGCACTAACTGCAGGAACGGTCCTCCTATGAAGAAAGTCTGGGTCCCCAAAAGGTGTCTTGAAAGTCTTCAGGTGAATGTCCTCAGGACACCACCTGTGAAGAAAAGGAACCCCAGATCAAATTCTTCATATGGACCAAATTACTCAAATGGATCAAAGTCCTCATATGAATATCACCGTGCTAACAACTCTGTTTCGTAGGGAAGAGCTAAGGGCTATGAATATGAGCATTATTCTTCTAATCATTATGCTCATAAGTCCTCGAAGAATTTCTCTACTTATTCATATGCTTATCCTAACCCCTCTTATGTGAAACGAAATGGACTGGCTTCTATGCCACCTTTCTCGTATGGAGCTCGCAGAGTGATGAACTCTTTGCCACCCCTTTAGATGTGGGTGGTGAAGAAAAAGAACTGATCTCTTCTGCAGGGTCAGGTCTCCAGACGTACGTAATCGTCTAAAGAATTTGCTGGAGACCTGAGTATGCCTGAAAGGACGCAGGCTAATCATGAAGAAATGAACTTTCATTTCTCACGTCCTCATACTGCTTTATATATTCTGTTGTTTGATGAAATTGATCTGATGAATTGATGACATATTCTTCACTAATGAAGTATATGAGTTCGTAAGTTGCACTAATTCATCTGCAGGATGATCAACCCAAAGCCACTGAGTGGGTCCTTGGTAGTGGATGTACAAATCACATGACTGGTGACAAGAATCTATTGATGGATGCTCCCTTATCACCATCGCATCTGAAGCATATCATCTTTGCCGACAAAGGCAAAAGTCAGGTATTGGGTCTAGGTAAGGTTGCGATCACAAAGGATCGACACATGGACAAAGTCATGCTTGTCGAGTCCTTAGGATACAACCTCATGTCTGTCTCAATGCTTTGCGATCTTAATATGGTTGTTGTCTTTGGCAAGTACCGTTGTGTTGTGGTTATGGAAGCTGACAATTCCAAAGTCTTCGAAGGCTTTAGGAGAGGAGACCTGTATATTGTTGATTTCTCTACAGGACCGCAACCAGCCGTGTGTCTACTTGCAAAAGCTTCAGAAGGCTGGCTCTGGCATCAACGACTTGGTCATGCAGGCATGAGGAATTTGTACACACTTGCAAAGAAGAAGCATGTCATTGGCATCGAGAATGTCAAATTCCTCAAGGATCACTTATGCGGAGCCTGTGAAGCTAGGAAGATGACAAAGGCTAAGCATCCAACGAAGACTATCATGACCACCACTCGTCCATTCGAATTGCTTCACATGGATCTCCTCGGTCCTAACCATTATTCTGCAGTCTCAAATGAGGCATCTCAATATGGCTTTGTTATTGTTGATGATTACTCTCGATACACATGGGTACACATTGTTACTTACAAACATGAAGTGCAGGAAGTCTTCAAACGATTTTCCTCGAGGGCTTCAACCAACTTTGGTGTGAAGATCAAGCACATCAGAAGTGACAATGGAACTGATTCAATAATTCTGGTCTTGATGACTATCTTGATGAACTTGGTATTACTCATGAGTTATCTGCTCCTTATACTCCTCAGCAGAATGACGTCGTGGAGCGCAAAAACAGGACTCTTGCTGAGATGGCTCGCACTATGCTTGATGAATACAAAACGCCTCGTCGTTTCTGGATTGAGGCAATTGATACTGCGTGCCACATCATCAACAGAGTATATCTTCACAAATTCTTCAAGAAGACTGCCTATGAACTCCTCACTAATAAGAAACCCAATGTAAGTTATTTCAAAGTCTTCGGTGCTAAATGTTGGATTAGAGATCCTCATCACAACTCAAAATTTGCACCGAAAGCACATGAAGGTTTTATGCTTGGTTACGGAAATGACTCGCACACCTACAGACTTTTCAACAACGTTCTTCACAAGGTTGTTGAAACTGTAGATGTGTGGTTCGATGAAACTAATGGCTCACAAAGAGAGCACCTACCTTCTGTGATAGATGAACCATCACCTGAGGAAACTATCAAGTTCAAAGCTACTGAGGATGTCATTCCTACTGAAGAATCTGCTGAAGAATTCATTCCAGAACATGAAGAAAATGGTGCTGAAGAAAATGTTGATCAAATTCCTCAACGACAACCAGCTCATCCTCGCGTTGCAAAAGAAGTGCAAGTTGAAAAGATCATCAATGACATTAAAGCGCCAGGTCCTCTCACACACTCAAAAGCTTCACATTTATCTAACTTTTGTGGGCACTATGCTTTTGTCTCTATCACAGAGCCCACTAAAGTAGATGAAGCATTTCTGGAGCCTGAGTGGATTCAGGCCATGCAAGAAGAATTACATCAGTTCGAGCTCAACAACGTCTGGGAACTGGTCAAATGTCCAGATCCTCGCAAGCACAATATCATTGGCACAAAATGGATCTATTGCAACAAGCAAGACAAAAATGGCCTTGTGGTAAGGAATAAGGCACGACTTGTAGCTCAAGGCTACACACAGGTTGAAGGAATTGATTTCAATGAAACTTTTGCACCTGTTGCTAGACTTGAGGCTATTCGCATATTACTTGCTTATGCTAACCATCATGATATCACTCTATATCAAATGGATGTGAAAAGTGCATTCCTTAATGGTAAGCTTGAGGAAGAAGTATATGTTGCTCAACCCCCAGGCTTTGAAGATCCAAAGCATCCTGACAAAGTCTTCAGACTCAATAAGGCCCTCTATGGCCTCAAGTAGGCCCCACGGGCGTGGTATGATACTTTGAAGGAATTCCTTATGAAGAAAGGCTTCAAACCCGGTTCACTCGACCCTACTCTTTTCACTAAATCTTATGATGGTGAATTGTTTGTGTGCCAAATATATGTTGATGATATTATCTTTAGCTGTACTAACCAAGGTTATAGTGATGAATTTGCCTATATGATGAGTGAAGAATATCAAATGTCTATGATGGGAGAATTGAAATTCTTCTTAGGTCTTCAAATTCGTCAACAACGCAATGGCATATTCATATCTCAAGAGAAATACCTCAAGGATGTACTAAGGAAATTCGGCATGCAAGATTGCAAAGGCGTCAAAATTCCTATGCCCACAAATGGCCATCTGTGCACTGATGAAAATGGTATCGACTTCGATCATAAGGTATACCGCTCCATGATTGGTTCTTTATTGTACTTGCATCTAGGCCAGATATTATGCTTAGTGTTTGCATGTGTGCCTGATTTCAAGCTACACCGAAGGAATCACACCATAAGGCTGTGAAGCATATTCTTCGATATCTAGCTCACACACCAACACTTGGATTATGGTACCCCAAGGGCTCGGCTTTTGATCTCATTGGATATTCTGACTCCGACTATGCTGGTGATCGTGTGGACCGCAAGTCAACATCTGGTACATGTCATTTCCTCAGACGATCTTTGGTCTGTTGGTCCTCGAAGAAACAGAACTGTGTATCACTATCTACTGCTGAAGCTGAGTACATTGCCGCTGGTTCTTGCTATGCTCAATTGCTATGGATGAAGCAAACTCTCAAGGACTACGGCGTCAACATAAAGAATGTGCCTCTCTTCTGTGACAATGAGAGTGCCATCAAGATTGCTCACAACCCAGTTCAGCACTCGAAGACAAAGCACATTCAGATTCGTCATCATTTTCTTCGTGATCATGTGCTGAAGGGTGACATTTCTATTGAGCATGTGAAGACTGAAGAACAGCTAGCCGATATCTTCACAAAGCCCTTGGATGAGAAGAGATTTAGCAAGTTGCGGTGTGAGCTAAATATCTTAGAATCTTTGAATGTTCTTTGAAAAGGACACTCATCCTAACACTTATGCAAAATTGATGACTTAGATGTGCAACACATGAAGAAACGTTTTTCTTCAATCAATGAAGAATAACACTCTAAGTATGAAAAAATTAACGAAGAATTTGATTCTCAGAACCCTACGACAATTGTATGCGGTGTCTGAAATCATCATTCTTATACGGTGGGTCACGCCACCACCAAAAGTTGAAATTCCTCAGTTGTTCATATTCTTCAACTTTGCATTGTCTTCACTGTTTCCGTCGTTTTTCTTCATTGGCTATATATATATATATGAGTTTATGTCCTCTACAGCATTCACTTATGGCTAGTTCTTCAAGTTGGTTTTTCTGCTAAGTGAATGTGATCGGACCCTTCCCCCTCTATGCTATACTCAACCCAATCTGTTCACAAATTCTTCATGTGCGTTCTATTTGAAACTCTTTCAAAATCTTCATTGTGTCCTTGTCAGCTGAAGAAATTGCGAACGGAACTTTAAAACCTATCTTATCTAAGTTTTTGGCTTTGCCGCTCAAACCGTTCCGCATCCCACGATATACTTATCTATTCACCCACGATCACACACGATTTCCACTTCTCAGTACGTGGGTGACACATTTCAAGCGAATGAGAAGGGTCAGGGGCACGTTCGTCGAAATTCTTTGGGCGAACAGTTTTTCACAGTGGCTATAAATACCCCCTTCCCCTTCCTCACTTCCTTTACTCCGTTTGACCTCTCTCCAGCTCGAGCTTCTCAAACCCTAGCGCCGCCGCTACATCATCGTCGCCGGTGACGAAAAGCTTCACTGCCTCGACCTCATCGCCGTCGTACTCGCACTGACCATGGAAATCTTCACTCCACCGTCGCCGTAGTTGTCTTCCTCCGCCAAGTTAGGGCGTGGAAGATCTGCACTGACGAACTTCACATCTCCACATACCAGTTCGTCGTGTTCTTCGTCCAGGGTAATTAAAAGTTACTTTTACTGCCCTCTTTGATTCAAATGTTTTCTACAAAATCCTCAAAGGTGTTTTTCTTCATATCTTCACACACTAAAACACCTCAAATGTCATCTGTTCTTGATTCATTTCTCTAAGCTATGTTTCTCTTCAAGATTCCTCAAATGTGTGGATTTTTTATCTAGACATCTCTGGAACCTAAGACAAAGAACGCTTAGTGAAATTCTTCAAGACTCATTTGGTCAAATTCCTCAAACTTGTTCTTTATAAAAAAAACCTTCTGAGAACGCATATGACCTCTCCAAATTCCTCGCAACTATACTCTGTTCACAGGTAGTCATGTCAGCTGCTGAGTCACTAGGTTCTCATCAACTTAACTCATTTGCAGTGTTCCTCGAAGAAAATTTGCATACCTCTTCAGAGAATTCAATTGTCCAAAATCCTCAACTGAAGAAAATGGCTGATGGTAAGAAGCCACGGAAAGGAGGAAAGAGGCCTGAAGTCAACACTGCCTTTGAAATACCCGAGGACATCTATGCTGGGTACTGCATACCCCCTGAGGAAGATAAAAATCAGCGCAAGGTGCGCATTCAAAAGATTGAGAGGAGATGGGCAAGAGAGTGGAGGGAGTACATATATGTCACTCTCAAATATATGAAGAAATTTGCACTAAATCCTCCATGCCCAAGACCTCTGTTGGCACATGGCCAAATAGCTAATCCCACCAGCCTCAAGCGCGGTGAGGACTATCCCGACGAATGGGCCAAGTGCTAGGCCAAGTTGGCCAAACAAGCAAAAGGTGCAGTGAGGAAATTCAATGAAGACTCTGCTGCCGCTGCTGCTGTTGAGGCCTCTGTAAAGCCGAAGAAGGCCATGCCAAAGAAGCCTACTCACAAGCCCAGTGCTTCATCAGCTATGCCCTCACGGCCAGATTCCTCAAAGCCCTCACGGCCAATTCCTCACGCTGCTCCTGCTCCTCCAAAATCTTCGGATGCTCCGACCAAATCCTCAGCACCTGTGCATCTCACCACGTGCCAAAGGACCACAGGCATATCTATTGCCTCAGGAGCCTCTGCAAGTTCCTCAGCTGCTCCCTCTCTTCTGAAGAAGAAGACCACTGCTGGACAAGGTCCTCGACCAAGTCCTCACAAGAAACAAGTTGCTTTCCAAGTGCCCTTTGATGATGATGAAGCTGATGATGAAGAACTAGCAAAAATCATCAGAGACAGGCAAGTCAGGGCCGCTAGAGCCAAGGGTACAAGTGTGCCTCTACTTTTGGATCCAAAGTTGATCCTCGGGTACATTGATGTTTGGCACAAGGATCCCAACACTCCCATGCCTGACTTCAAGCTGACTCCTGGCCAAAGTCATATGTTGATTCACTTCATACAGGAAGAGAAATGGAAGTTTGAGAAGGCCAGGCAGATCAAGAAAGCGCAGTACAAGAAGGAATGCTTTCTGAAGAAAAACGTTGTCTCTATGACAACTGAAGAACTTGTCACTATTCAAACTGAGATCAAGAAACTCAGTGATGAATTTGACGCATACCGCGCTGACTGGCTTGCAGCCAAGGTTCGTTTTCTGAAACTTGCTGACAACTTCACCTCAAATGTTGCAGCCCCAACGCAACAGGAAATTCCTCAGGCTGAAGCATCTGCTCAGCCGACTGAAGAACATGCCAGCACCGCTGATCAAAATCAGACTGCTGAAGAAAATGTGAGTTCCAGGGCTGATGACTGCATTCCAGCCGCTGAAGAAATTGCCAGGGCATCCACTAGTGGTGCGCCTGAAGAAAATGAAGTGAGGGCAACTACATCAGTTGTACCTGAAGAAATTCAACCCAATTCCTCTACTCCTCCTGCGCCTACACCAACACCGATCCTTCCATCTGCATCAGATGTGAAGAAGACTAAGGGTGTAGAGCATGCAGCAGTGAAGAAAAGGAAGGCATCAACTTCATCAGATTCTTCAGCCCCGAAGAAGATGAAGCCACTAACAAGCTCGTTTGCAAACCCCATTGATGTTGTTCCTATCTCAACCATGCCATCAAAGGACCTTGTTCCTTTTGATGAAGAATATGTGATTCCAAGTGAACCCAATGAAAAAAATCCCTCTGCTGCTTCGTCAGAGCAGATGGATGAAGAAATTGAAGTGGATACAATCCCTTCAACACCAGTTGTCTCCTCGCCTATGCCTCGGTTTACTGCTGAAGAGACCGGCGTTGAAGAAATGGAAGATGAAGATGTGGACATTGGCTGTACCACACCTGTGCTAAGTGATGAACTTTGGGAAAGTCAGCGCCCCAACTCTCCACTCTTCACACCATTGCAACAAATTCCTCAGTCCACAGAAACCACTGTACAAATGGGATCTGATGAACCACATGCCATACTGTCTGTCCATGAAGAAATTCCAGCCACTAGTGCTGAAGATCATGTAAATGAAGAATTGAAGTCCCAGGCTGCCACTGAAGCAGCACTTGAAATTCCTCAGCCTGTGGAACCTGAGATCGAGATCCCGGAGGTTGTGATGCAATTGACTGACACTCCTCACCCTAAGCCAAAGGATCCATTCTCAAAGAAGCAGAAATTCAAGGCTGATGATTTCTTCGGCGAGCACGTGTTCTTCAATGACTACAATCCTTATGACTCTGCTCGTCTAAGGAGAAAGCGTTTCTGGACTGCAAGCCAGGCCAACTTCTATTCTTCACTGCTTTACAACAAAGACAAAATCTTCTACCATGAGCATATTCCTCACGTGGACATGGAATCATTACCTTGCTTCTCTCCTGTGCTCAGTGTTCTTCATGATGCAGGCCTCCTCAACTTTTGCTCTGACATTGTTGATTGGAATGAAGAGCTTATTCTTCAGTTCTATGCTACATTGCATATCACAGGTGATCATGAAGATATCAACACCTGGGTCTTGGACTGGATGACCGAAAACACTCATTATAAGGCACCGGCCTCTGAATTGCTTCACGCCCTACCCATCAGTCCACCCAGTGAAGGAGCTCGCTGCCTGTATCATGAACCAGAACTCATAGCTCATTACATGCAAGTGTTAATGAAGCCTTTGAAGCCCAGTCAAGCCCCAAGGACCAAATTCCTCGTGAAGGATTTACTCTATGTGCCCAGAACCATCTATCGCATTCTGACGAGGACAATGAGTCCCATCAAAGGCCACGACTCATCTGATGAGGAAATAGTTGGCATCATGAAGAATCTGCTATTCAACATCATTCATAGCATTCCTATCAACTATCACGATTTCTTCATGAGGACTCTGGCAAATGCTGCACTTTCTCCGTTTGAGCTGAAACCTTATGCACCTTGGATTATGAGATTCCTCATGACAAGGTCTTCACTCAACTACAAGGCTGATTTCCAGAATCACCTTAGCTATCTGCCCCCGATTGAAGTCCTCAAGTAGGCTTTTACTTCCACTAATGAAAAGGGTAAGGCTCCTATAGTCATTGATGAAGGCATTCGTCCATTGGATGGTCAGTTTCGCAAAGCTGCATCTTATTCCACCAATGATGACTCTGCCACACATGACTCTGCTGCCAATGCACCCAAGTCTACTCCTCAAGCCACTGCTCCTTGTGTGATGACTGACCGTGAGCTTCTACTTAGTCTTCACCAGAAGGTGGATCGAAACCATAAATGGGTTAAGCGTCAGTTTGGTTCATTTCTTCACAACATGACTGCTACACACAATGCAGTGAAGAAAAACCATTACTACCTCCATGAAGTCTTCGGTCGCACCTGGGCTATTCTATCACATCTGTATAGTGAAGAAGATCTCAAGAAAATGGGTCTCAAGAAAGATTTTGACTGGTCTGCGCCTCCACCGAAGAAATACAAGAAGGTCAAGGTTCCTCCTTTGGTGTCCAGCTCATATTCTTCATCGCGCGACACCGATGAGCATGAAGACTTGGACGACACTGCGGCAGGCCCTTCCACGACAAACGACCCCAACAACGATGGCGCTCCTTCGTCATCTTGATATTATTCAGGGGTGTTAGTCCTCATTTTCGATCCTTTTGATCATTCGATGACAAAGGGGGGGATTTTGAGTTAGTCTTCAAGCGGGTCTGTCTATACGAGCGTTTTTTTGCAAAGTTACAACTCTCACTCTTCTGAAACTTTATTGGATCGAGTTGTAAACTTAAACCCGATGGTGCTCTGATACTTTTGATGTGTCTTTCTGCATGCTTATTCCTCATATGTGTTAATGCATGCATGCTGAATTACATCAGTCAGCATATTTCATCATGCATTTCAAATTCCTCATTATGATATGTCAAATGCGTGTATGAATTACAAGATATAGGGGGAGATCTCCATGATTCTACTCTTCAAGTGTGCAATGCTTCAAAAGCAAATTCCTCATCATGCACATCTTCAGGGGGAGTTCTTCTATATCTTGCAATCAAATTCCTCAATATCAGTATTTACACTTCATATGTTTATCCCCGTTGAAAACTTAACCTATATTGTCATCAATCACCAAAAAGGGGGAGATTGTAAGTGCATCTAGTGCCCCTTAGTGATTTTGGTGTATTGAAGACTTATAGGTTAAGGGACTAATGTGTTTTTGAGTGTACACAGGTCTATAAGTCTATGAGGAGTTTGATATTTACAGAGAAAGTCGACCCCTAAAAATGAAGTTCTTCGACTGAAGACTTTGGACTTCTGAAGACTTTGAAAGTGAAGAAATTGGTGCAATCCTGAAGACTTGGTATTCATTCGAGGAACATGAAGCATGAAGACTCTTGTTTTTATAGTTTCATTTTCACTTTCTTGAGTCTTAGGAGACACCGTACTGTTAAAGGGGGTCGAGGAAATACTAAGGAAAAATTTCCATGTGATGCTCAACTCAAAATCCTACACCTACCAATCCCTTCGAGTGAAGCCATTGAAATCTCATACAGTTTAGTCATATTCTTCAGTGACAGAGACAAAGTTCTTCTGATCTCTAAGGAATTTGTTCTGACTAAGGAGTTAGGAATTCGCTAGTGCGGATTACCTACATAGTGAGGAACATGATAGCCCTGAGGATTTTGATACTCAAAATTCCCACCGTTGTTGTGCTATGCGCTAGTTGTCCCAAAATATCTACCCACCTAACGGTCATACTATTGAAGGGCATTTATGTCTTATCATGTCGGGCTGCTCCCTAGGCTATAAATAGCCGCCCCCTACAACCACTAGCTGGTTGGCTGCTCCGAGAGAAACTGACACTTGTCATTTGAGAGCATCCCATCCTCCGAGGACTTTGAGCGAAAATCATCAAGTGAGGAAAACCCAAACCCAAACACCTACAAACCCTAAGTGATTGAGCATCACTTAAGAGATTGATCCTACGTGCATCCGACGCTTGTTACCTTTGAAGACTGTGCTTCTTCTAGACGGTTAGGCGTCAAGGTCTAGAGCATCCAAGAGGAATTGTGGATCGCCGAGTGACCAAGTTTGTGAAGGTCTGGAAGTCACCTGAAGACTTACCACGAGTGATTGGGCGAGGTCTGTGTGACCTTAGCTCAAGGAGAATACGGTGAGGACTGTGTGTCCGGGACTGTGTGTCCTCAGGTTTAAATACCTAGCCGCTCCAACCAGATGTACAACTGAGACAGCAGTTGGAACTGGTCTACCAAATCATTGTCTTCACCAAGCTCACTGGTTCTATTTCCTCAACTCTTTCATTTCCTCATAACTGTGTTGAGTGCTTGTTCATATCTGTGTTTGAAGATTTGACTGAAGATTTTCTCAAATTCCTCAGTTCAATTTCTTCAGTCTGTTTGTCTTCATCCTATGCTATCATGTGCTTACACTTCCTGTACTCTGTGCTTGTCTTCATTTCATCATGATGACTATGCTTGTGTTCTGTTATTTTACTTTTGAGTACTTATTCCGCTGCTAGTAGTTCTTTGCTAAGGAATTTCCTCACCTGCAAATTCCTCAGTGAAGAATTCATAAAAATCGCCTATTCACCCCCCCTCTAGTCGATATAACGCACTTTCAGCAACACCACGGGATGGCCCTGCTGCACCTTCATCGCAAACTCATCGGTAAATTCCTTGCTTGCTGTTCTCACAAAGGCAATTTCAAGTCTTGTGCGTTTTTATTTGATACCCGTGTGCCAAAAACTAAAGTCTATGTGGTATGACTGGAATTCCTGTTAAGTTCATATGTTGCAATTTTGAAACTGAATTTTGTGTCTGTAGTTATTCTAATGTCCCTCGGTTCAACTTGGTGTATTTACTTCTCATGTTGAACTGATGTGTGATACTGGATCTTGTGTACTTTCAACAGCCTTGCAATTTTCGTTAGGATTTGGTGCGTGTGCATTTTCACATAATTTCTAACAATCCAGTTCACCTTTTAGTTGCAAAAGACTAACCAACTAGGCGCAGATCGATCCATTTGTGTATGCTAGCCTCCTCCTCTGCATTTGCAGGCCGCCGAGTCCAACTCCGCTGCGGCGTAGATCACCCGCCCGCCGCGCTGCGCAACTCATGACGCAGGTGGCCCTCCTCCGCAGCAAGGCTGTCTTCACGCTTATCGACATTAGTTTAATTCAGAGTCTATTTCGGTGTGTTTGGAGTGGATGGTAAGATGATGTACTCAAATACAATGAGAAGAGCAGGCATATCCACTGGGTGGTACCTTTTTCCGTAATAAAGTGGTGGTGGTGCTAATTAACTATGGGCTCTTAGTTTGATTCAGACTCTGTAGGTGCACTGCATGCACTTTAGTACATAGCAAATTCGCAAACAAAATTTAACTTTTTGTTCATCTGTGTGAACTTCCTTTGCATATATGCTGATAACAGTTTAACTTCAAAATGAAAAGATAATCCAATCCATATTGTGCTATAGTAACTTTTAGTGTCAACTAATTCAAGAGTACTTGAAATCTGATGGGAGTACTGATTGTGCATCATTTTCGACTAATCTTCTTAACTAAGACCAAATTTAAATGCCCTAGAGCCCTTAACACTAAGATGGCTTAATCCTTTCAGCATCTAACATTTATTATAAAAAAACTGAGAAGACTCCACCTATGGTGAAGAATGGATGAGTCTGTTAGAAACCCGATCGTTTTCTTGTTTCAGTATTGTCCGCATCTTTGTTTCATGAAGATTTTATTATGTATTTTTATGTCACATTTGAAGGTGTTGGCAAGTAGGTGGCTCTACATCTTGCCAATTCAATTTCTAATAGGCATGAGCCCCCTGTATTCTGGACAACTAAGGACACATGCATAATTACTTGATCATGTAGCAATTCTATGTGAGACGCATGCATTTAGATTGGATGTTGAAGCGAGCCCACCATTTTATTACTCTGAGAGAACTATACAGTGATATTTGGCTATTGCTTTCAGTATTAGAGAATCATAGACACTGAACTACAGGGCTTACTATAGTTTTATGTGACATTCCTCTATGCCATCATGCCATACTGTTTATTTTGAGCAACCTTTCTATTGTATTTTGTTGGACAATTTTTAGTGTAATGTCTAGCACCTCAATATACAAATAAGTGCAAGCTTGGCTATATATTTGATTTTCTCATGTTGTATTCATTTTCTTTGCTCTGCTACTGTAGTAATCAAATAGAATCACGCACAAGCTCCGGTTAGTCCTGTGCAAAACTGATGTAGAAGTGTGGACTATGGACTCCTTATTTTTCTGTTTCAGGCTTAGGATCGTAGGGAAAAGTGTGGACTATGGATTCATACCAGAACTGGATTGGCCATGGCACATCTTCACCAACGAGTCATGGTGTCGGCAACAATATTCAATATTTCCCGTTTCCTCCATTTTCAATCATCTCTCTTAAAGGCAATGTATGCAGGTTCATCATTCATGCAAGGGATATGCAAGGTGAAACAAAAGTAAAAGGTGTTTTTCATAATTGTAAAGGAGTGTCGTGTCGATTTTATAAATCCATTAGTATCCTACTACTCGTAGTTTTTGTAGTTCAATCAAATAGTACAATTTTCAAATGATATTTGTTATGGTTAGATATAAATATTTTAACATTTTGAGGTTCCGTGAGATGAGATGATGGCTCGTGTGTCATTTTGAGAAAAGTCCCACTACGGTCAGGTCTTTTAGTTCAATTAGATAATGCAATTTTCAAATGATATGTGATATGGCGATATGCTTTTATTTATTTATTTCCTATGTTCCTTGTCACTGGCATTTGTGCATGAATTGGCTACATGTCCCCAAAGCTAACCAAATAAGAATGAGAATTTCCTAACTGCACTTTGCACCGGAGCTTACTATGAAAGAAATGTTGTATCCCAAAATCACCACTCCTATTATTTTTATTTCCACCGGTTTAGTGACTTCATTCTTCACCAGAAGCCGTGAAAAATCTCTGTGAGTAGCAACAACTAGCAGCAACTATGTTTGGTTCTAGGCTGCCCTGCTCCATGTAAATTGACAAGTCTTTTGCAGTATCAGTCTGATAACAAATACTCACTCCATAAAGAAATATAAAAGTGTTGTAGTATAATTATTCGCCATGTTAACTAGCAGTACTACATGCCAGAATCCATTCTCTTCATGCCCTGGAAGTAACTTCCTCTTTGCAGAATCCACATACTATGTATTACATGTAAAAAGTATGTTTATACAGGAGTTTTTTTCTTCTTCTCATGGTTATACGTGCATTGCACGTGCATGCTTACTAGTCTTCTCTAGGATGCCAACCCATCCCACAAACAATAGTTTTCCATGTTGTAGCCCGAAATAAATATACACATGCAATTGAAAATATGAAGAACACAAAAGACCCGGTGTTTGTAACTTTCAAATGTGAGTCCAAGCCTCAATATACCAATAATTCAATGTGTAGTGATCATCCATTCTTTTTCCTCGAAAACCAGTTCATATATAAATGAGATCTCTATATAAATTATATAAAAGAGTTATTACAATCGTTTATTCCAAAATGCACCACTCAGGGCAGAACATTGTTAACAAGGACAACATCCACTCTATCATCAAAGTTAAACTTCACAATTTGACAGGCCACCAAATTGGCCAAACACCATTAATCTTGGAGATTTTAAAATTACATATAAGCTTTGAGCTACTCATCTCGCTTCCTTCTTATTCTGTTGGAATGAATAAGATGCCATTTATCCAGGTCGAAGTAGCCGGAGAAGGTGCACCTACAAGCAACATGGAATAGATCATGTAAAGAATATGGTTCATGTTACAAACCGTTTATCATATGGTATATGGTTCATTTCAGTCATTACCTTTATATGAAATCTATCATTTTAGTGATTCAAATTTTCTTCTACTTCGGAGATGTTCATGTTACTCTGAAAATCAACGGCAATTTTTTGCAGCAACGCGCAGGGCATCATCTTGTATATACAATTCCAACGGGCGCTTCATATAGTAAATAGAGTCCAAATATTAATCGTTCGTGGTTAGAGGATTCAAGTGAATTTGAACATCTAGCACCCATTGCAAGTAGTTCTGGCCGATGATATCCAAAGCCACAAAATCGAGTTTGGCAAGATTGGACATACTAAACTGCAAAAACAAATTGTGAAATATAAATCAAAGTAATAAAATAGTATATCTCTATTATTAAGAAGGGAGTTGGTACATTTTCCTCATCTCCTCCCCAGGTTCCCCTACTGTCGTGGAATTGACACGGCAGATGTCCTAGAGCAAGGACTTAGTCGTAGGGCCATCGCACTAGGAAGCTTAAAGGGGTTAATTGGGCCAAAGGACACGAGAGAGTTTTATACTAGTTCAGCCCCTTACGATGAAGGTAAAAGCCTACGTCTAGTTGGGATTGGTATTGCTGAGGTTTCGACTTCCAAGAGGCTCAACTCGTCAGCTTGGTTATCGGCTTGGTTGTTTCTTGCCCTAAACCGCCACCGGGTCGTCCCCTTATATACACGGGTTGACGCCAGGTGGCCTACAGAGTCCCGGCTGGCTCATAATCGTGTCCGACTCGGTGAATTTCTTTACATGTCTTTCTGTACAAGTATTTCCTTACATGTGGCGGTTTACTTACAGTATCGGGCCTCAAGCCGGCCCCAGGCCTTTGGGCCTTCTATAAGACTTAATAAACTACAAACTTGGATATTTACTGAGCTTCTTGCGTAACCCGCCATTGAAGCTGACCCGGCCCCTCCTGGGCGGGTCTCAACTGATAGTAATATCCCCAACATTAGGCCCCAGGCTGACTTTGAACTTTGTTCTTTGTCAATCTTCAATACTTAGTCAGAATCCATCCTTTGTCTGAAAACTTCTGTAACCCGCCGTGACGTCATCTTTTGAAAACACAAAAAACCTTCATGACGTCATCTTACAACGGATCTTTTATTTTTTTAATGCCTTCCGAGAATCGAGGCATCTGTTCAGTTGGATAATTATTATTGGGTCTCCTTGATTTTCGTGCCCGCCTGTTCGCATCTGCCCTTATAAATAGGCATGCGGCTGGTCCTTCCCATTCTCCTTTCTTCCTCATCTTCTTCCTCTCGCAACCTCCGTCGCTGCTCGAGCTCCGCCACCGCCGCAACTCTCATCGTCGTCGTCAAGCTCGGCCGCTGCATTATCTTGAGTCTGACCAGAGGACGCGGCGACTCTTCGCGGCAGGCCTGCATCTCGTAAGTTTTCTTCTCTCACACACCTAGATCTGTTCTAGGTTTGCAAGTTCTTCAGTGTTCTTCACCTGTTCGCCATGGATCATCTTGTAGATCTTCTCCGCAACTTCTTTTGATCCAAAGAAGAGATATAACTCGCGCGGTAATTGTTTGGCATTCATTTTTATATCAGTAGATCCCTTTTGTCTGTATAGATGCTTCTTTACAGTCGACGAACTCATCTGTACTAGGTTTTTATGTCTAGAATATTTTCCTTTTTGAAACAGGCTTTTGATCCAAAATGATAATGATAGCTTGGCGAAACTTGTTTATGCCAACACTTAGCTGAATCTGTTTTCCAAAGAAATCTGTAGTCATGGCGGCTTACCATTTCGGCTTTCTTTTCCTTATATGTCATTAGCCCTTAGTTAAGCCGCCGTTACTTGTTTTACAATTTCAACCTTTAACTGTTAATTGACCTGGCACATTATTTTTCCTTTTCCAGTCCCTTGTTCATCATGCCGTCAAAGACACCCACCATCTGCAATTGGGTTCCCTCAACCATAACTGAGGAGTGTCTGAAAGAGTTCTTCCTCGTTGGGTTTCTGCCTTCAAAGAATGTCATGTCTTATCGTGCTCCTGACCCAGAGGAAGAACGTCCCAATCCAAAAGACGGAGAAGTGATTATCTTCACTGACCACATGAACCGTGGCTTTTCACCGCCCGGTTCAAAATTCTTCAGAGAGGTCCTTCATTTTTTCAAACTCCATCCTCAGGACCTTGGACCCAATTCTATTTCCAACATTTGTAACTTCCAAGTGCTCTGTGAGGCATATCTTCAGCAAGAGCCCACCGTAGAGCTGTTTAGAGAGTACTTTGATCTGAATTGTCAGAATGAATGCACCAATGGTTCTAGCTTAGAACTTGGAGGCATCTCGATTCAGCACCGTCAGGGTGCTGTTTTCCCTATCATCGTCTTACCGAGCCACCCAAAGGACTGGAACCAAACTTGGTTTTATTGTCAGGATACTTCTCCAGCAAACGAGAAGCCTCTGCCGGGTTACCGCCCTAGTCGTCTTGACTCCAAGTTCACCCTTCTGGATAAGCTTACCGTCGCTGAACGTATGAAGCTTCTTCCCTCCATTAGAAGAATCAACGGCTTGTTGGGTAATGGTTTAACCGGAGTAGATCTGACCCGTTGCTGGATCTCATGGCGGGTTATTCCATTAAGTCATCGATCTCAACTGATGTATGAATATGACGGAAGCCTAGACAACC
This sequence comes from Triticum urartu, assembly GCF_003073215.2. NCBI lineage: Eukaryota > Viridiplantae > Streptophyta > Magnoliopsida > Poales > Poaceae > Triticum > Triticum urartu. Next base: position 603,427,731 of record NC_053028.1, read on the forward strand.
CTCTTCGTCACAGCCCAGTTGAACTCACCGAAGAAGACATTGTTTCGATGTCAACCCTTTTGGTAAATGGGAAGTACGAAGATTGCAGTATTGTTGGGTTGAGTCCCTTCTGCAAGATTAATCCGGCGCCAGAAGTAAGTACATTCTGATCTCTTTTTCTTCGTGTTTTGCCTAGCTATTAGTACTTAATACTGATCTTTCTTCTTGTCTTTATAGGCCAATTCTGACTTCTGGAAAGTGAAATATGACCACGAAGCTGCCAAGAAGGCGAAAGCCGCCGCTATGAACACCAAGAAGACAACCCGGAAATCAAAGAAGAAGAAGAAAACTACTGCTGAGGATATAATAAAGCTTGATGACTCGTATGACTCGGAGGTAGCCCTTGATTCCCTTGGTTAACTTTTTAACAATCTTATTGATACTGATCCTTACCAGGATGACACTAGGGCTAGTCAAGCCGGGGAAGCAGAGGTAACTATCATTTCCTCCGACTCAGAGCCCTTACCAAGACACAAAGTTCGACGAGTGATCCGTAAAGTAAGGTTTTCTAACCCCTTAGCTCACTTGGATCCCAAATTTCATTTGAAAAAGCAGCAGCATGAAAGCCATCGTGAAGTTGAGATTGAAGATGAGCCGGCTGTCGTCCCTGAACAGACCCCTCGGAAACGTCCGAACGAGGTTTACTTATTACTGTCCTTACCTTTGTTTTAATGAATCCTGCTCCTTGTATTTCCTTTAACTCCTTTCATTTACCTTTTCAGGAGGTGTCTCGTTCCTCGGGCGACTCATCACAAACACAATTTTTGGCTTTCAAGACTGCTCCTGGGTAATTAAAAATCCTTTTTTTCTTCCGAGTTTGATCAATTGTTATCTTAATGCTGACTATCTTGCAATATTTTTCTTTAGCGGTCAAGCTAAGTCCAAGAAAGCGAAGGCAACAAAACTAGTGGAAGACCCGCCAGTACTGACATCTGAGCCGGCTAGGCCACCTTCTCCATTAACTGTCGCCCCAGAAGACCCGCCTATTGTTCATGAAGCAAATCCTCTAGAGCCATCCCTTGTCAAGAACACTATTAACCCTTCTGCAGCTGGTCCATCAAGCTCAACCGGCCCACCGTATCCCCGTGTTCAAGATGTTCAAATTACTGGGAGCCGCTATGTTGAGCCGGGGAACCCGACAGTATTGGCACGGTGCACAGCTAAGCAAGAAGCTTTGGAGAGGCGGAAGGTTCGTCTTGATGTTGCCAACTATGACCGTCTTAATGACAGTGATATCTTATCCGGCTATCTCAATCATGTACACTCCAGTCGTGATTCTGAGATTGAGATGGTCAAGCAGCTTCAATTGAAGTATGAGGTATGTAGTTTCCGGTTTACCAATATTCCTTCAGCCCCCAAGTCTGTAGATTATGAGAGAAACAGAATAACCTGTAGACTTAAAATATAGACCGATACCTTTACTTCTGAATCTTTGCCTGATATTGGTAGAACAAGACTTCACCCATAGTCCCCAAGGACCGGTTTATTTAATCATTAATGAATCGGTACTTCAGAATTGAACACTATATGTAAAATACTTAACATTCCAGTTTATCTTTGATAACCTTGCTGAACTGCGTACATTAGCCCCCAAGTGCCAAGTGTTGTTACTTTGTAAAGGACTTGGGACTTCTAATGTGCTGGTAGAGTCACAAAAATTTGATTTGGCATACATTAGCCCCCAAGTGCCAAGTGGTTTATTCGTAACGTACTTGGGACTTTGAATTTTGAATATGTATACTGGAATTTAAAACCAAATCTTGACTTATCTGAATGTTTCACAGAATGCATTATCTGAACCGAACTCCCAATTGACTGACGCAAAGACCCGGCTAGCAAGCCAGGAGTCAGAAATCAAATCTTCCACCTCCAAGTTGCAAATGAGCCTTTCTGAGATGGAGACTTTGAAGACCAGCTTTGCTGCCAAAGAGAAAACTTGGGAGAATGAGAAAACACTCCTGACCCGTCGAGCTGAGACAACCGAAACAGCTCTGAAAGAAATTTCAACAGAGCTGATCAATTTGAAGGGTCGGGTATCTCAGATGGTTGCTGTGATTTTTGGTAAGCCGTCTGAATTGATCTTGAATATAAGTTTTGTCAAACCGGAATATGATCTGCCAACTGACTCTGTTAAAAATATATACAGGTCCGCGAAGCAAAAATCTGAGCCAAGACCCGTTGATTAAACTGAAGGCAGTATACACCTTGGTTCAACAATTGTACATTGGTACACAACGGGCTCTGGCCGCTATCTCTCCGGTAAATCAAGGATCCAACCGGCTCAGCGATGTCCTGAAGAAGCTATCCATCCTTCCTGCTAGATTCCAAGAGGTAAAACGCTCCTGTGCGCGAGCCGGTGCACTGACTGCCCTAAGCCGCTCCAAAGCTTGGGTGCCAGACCTAGACCCGGGGGATGTCGCAAGGGGATATCCTACTGTGAAGGAGGACGGGTCTCCTTTTGATCAAGATGACTTTATAGCCTGCGTCCGTAAAGTCCGGCCTCAGGCGACTATCCTTGGAGATGATACCAACGTGGACAAATACCAGCCGGGTTTTGATAGTGCAAATAAGAAGATGGCCACTCCTTCATACAAAGTTGCTGATCTGATCCCACCTGTGAGAGAAGATACCTTTGCCCCGGAAATTGACCCGGTCAGCCTGATTGACTACGAAGCTGAATTTGTCGCCATGAATGGCTTTGATTGGTCCAAATCCAACTTCCAGCAGACTCAAGATGGTGAACCGGTGAGGGAAGGACAATGATCATCTTCATGGGCTCATAAAGCCGTGTAATAGCTTAACTGTTTAAAACACCGTGTTTTTTCTTATGCCATCGTGCAAAAAACACTTCTATGTGAATTTGTGCTTTCAGATGCCAATGTTTAATGTTGTCTTAAACATCATTTAATGCTTGTCTCTACAATGTTTAAACTTTGTTCCTTTGAACACAAGGAAAAACCTGGCAAGGCGGTTTAAAACCAACTAGGTTTAAACACCTAATTTACAGGCCATATCTCCACCTTGTCCTTGTTGATTCTTAGATCGCCGGTTCAAATAACCCGGGTGATGAATTTGATAACTCAATATGTATAAAAGTTAATACTCCTTGAATATTCAGTAATCATCATATCTCAGCAGCTCGTACCTTCGGATCCTTAGACCACCGGTTTGGATAACCCAGGCAGCTGTGTTGTCCAATAATTGAGCCGGCGAAGAAAAACCAGGCCACCTCATTTGTAATATTGAAACAACAAAAACTCAAAGGCAAGCAACAGATAACAAACATAATCTTAACTCTGTATTTAAAAGATTGGGGGTTTCTGATTCGAATATGATCAGTAAACCGGACCAAAGGGGTTAAGCTAAGGTTCGAATACGACCATATAGCCCCCAGTGGCTTTGGCGTTGCGCCGATCAAGAGGGTACCGACAGCTATGTTCTCTTTGGTTCGAATACGACCTATGTTTAAACAGGAAGCCCCCAAATGACCTTGAGAGGTTTTTAATGACCCTGATTCGAATACGATCCAAGTAGGCTCAAAAGGGGTTAAGCTATGATTCGGATACGATCAAGAAGCCCCAAAGTGAGTTTGGCCTTGAGCCGATCAAGAGGGTTACGACAGCTATGTTCTCTTTGGTTCGAATACGACCTATGTTTGAACAGGAAGCCCCCAAGTGACCATGAGATTTACATCTAGATTCGAATACGATCATAAGCCGGACTAGAAAAGGTTAAACTTGATTCAAGTATGATCAGCTCCTTAATAGTCATTTGTGAAAGAATAATAAAGATGCATAATCTTTAAAAAGAAAAGAGACTGATGGTCTTACTTTATTGCTTATCATCGTATATACAATGTGAGTGTATGTACATGATGAGAGCCGGTGGCTCAGGTATAGTACGGCCGAAGTTGAGCAATGTTCCACGGCCGGCGGGTCTCCTCTTCCGACTTACGTGAGTCTGCATGCTCTCGAACGTCAATGAGGTAGTAAGACCCGTTGTTTAAATTTTTACTGACCACAAAGGGTCCTTCCCAAGGTGGGGATAACTTGTGTGTATCTGAAAGATCTTGGATGAGCCGGAGCACCAAGTCGCCTTCCTGAAAAGTCCTGGTCTTAACCCGGCGGCTGTGATAACGACGCAGGTCCTGTTGATAGATTGCTGACCGTGCTGATGCTAAGTCTCTTTCTTCATCCAATAAGTCAAGCGCATCCTATCTGGCTTTTTCATTGTTAGCTTCAACATAAGCCGCCACACGGGGCGAGTCATGACGGATGTCACTGGGCAATACTGCTTCTGCCCCATAAACCATGAAGAAGGGTGTGTAACCCGTAGACATGTTGGGTGTAGTATTGATGCTCCATAACACTGAAGGCAACTCCTCTACCCAACAACCCGGCGTTCGCTGTAAAGGAACCATAAGCCGGGGTTTTAGCCCTTTCAGAATTTCCTGATTGGCTCTCTCAGCTTGACCATTGGATTGAGGATGAGCTACAGAAGAAACATCAAGCCGGATGTGCTCTCGCTGACAAAACTCTTCCATAGCCCCTTGGGATAGATTAGTGCCATTGTCCGTGATAATACTGTGTGGAAAACCGAAACGGAAGATTATTTTCTTCATGAACTGAACCGCCGTGGCTGCATCACACTTACTCACAGGCTCCGCCTCAACCCATTTAGTGAACTTATCAACAACCACCAGGAGATGTGTCTTCTTGTCCTTAGACCTTTTGAAAGGTCCCACCATGTCAAGCCCCTAGACTGCAAACGGCCAAGTGATTGGAATCATCCGGAGCTCTTGAGCCGGCACATGCGCTCGTCGTGCAAATTTCTAACATCCATCACATCTACTGACCAGATCTTCTGCATCATCGTGAGCCGTCAACCAGTAAAAACCATGAAGAAACGCCTTGGCCACTAAAGATTTTAACCCGACGTGATGACCACAATCGCCTTCATGGATCTCACGAAGGATTTATTGACCTTCTTCGGGGTAAACACACCGTTAAAACACTCCGGAAACACTGCGATGAAATAACACTCCATCCGAAATCGTCATGGACTTAGACCGCCGGGTTATCTGTCGAGCCAGGGTCTCATCTGCTAGCAATTCTCCCCGGGTCATGTAAGCCAAGAACGGCAACGTCCAATCTGGGATGACATGAAGAGCCGCTACCAACTGCGCCTCCGGGTCAGGAACAGCTAAATCTTCTTCTATGGGTAACTTGACAGAGGGGTTATGCAAAACATCTAAAAAGGTGTTGGGTGGTACCGGCTTACGTTGAGACCCCAGCCGGCTCAAAGCATCAGCTGCTTCGTTCTTTCGATGGTCAATATGTTCCACCTGATAACCTTTAAAATATCCTGCAACAGCATCAACCTCTCGGCGATAAGCCGCCATGAGAGGGTCTTTGGAATCCCACTTGCCAGACACCTGCTGAGCCACTAGATCTGAATCACCAAGACATCTGACCCGGCTCAAGCTCATCTCCTTTGCCACTCGAAGACCATAGAGCAATGCTTCATACTCTGCTGCGTTGTTAGTGCACGGAAACATCAATCGTAACACATAACAAAATTTATCACCTCGTGGGGAAGTTAATACAACTCCAGCCCCCGAGCCCTCCAATTGCCTGGACCCATCAAAATGAATAGTCCAATATGTGTTGTACGGCTTTTCTTCTGGCATCTGCATCTCTGTACAGTCATTGATGAAGTCAACCAGAGCTTGAGACTTAATCGCAGTGCGTGGAACATACTTCAGCCCATGAGACCCAAGCTCAATTGCCCACTTGGCAACTCGCCCTGTAGCTTCTCTATTTTGAATAATGTCTCCCAAAGGAGCAGAGCTAATCACAGTGATTGGATGTCCCTGAAAGTAATGCTTAAGCTTCCGGCTCACCATGAACACCCCATAAACAAGCTTCTGCCAATGTGGATATCGTTGCTTAGACTCAATTAGCACTTCACTGACATAATAAACCGGCCGCTGAACTGGATGCTCTTTGCCAGCCTCCTTGCGCTCTACCACCATAGCCACACTAACAGCCCGTGAGTTGGCAGCTATGTATAACAATAGCGGCTCTTTCTCAATTGGAGCGGCTAGGACCGGCGGCTCAACCAGTTGTGCCTTCAGATCCTCAAAAGCGGCGTTCGTAGCATCGCTCCAAACAAACACATATGTTTTCTTCATCAACTGATACAGAGGCATAGCCTTTTCCCCTAACCGGCTTATGAATCGGCTCAAAGCAGCCACACGACCCGCCAGTCGTTGAACATCATTGACGCAGGTTGGTTTGGCCAGGGCTGTAATTTCCTCGATCTTCTCCGGGTTAGCTTCAATACCTCGGTTAGACACCAGAAAACCCAAAAGCTTGCCGCCTGGCACTCCAAAAACACACTTGGCCGGGTTAAGCATCATCTTGTAAACCCGAAGATTATCAGAAGTCTCTTTCAAGTCTGTGACCAAGGTTTCCTCTTCCCTGGACTTCACTACTATATCATCCACATAGGCATGAACATTGCGCCCAATTTGATCATGAAGACAATTCTGCACACACCGTTGGTAGGTCGCCTAAGCACTCTTGAGCCCGAAAGGCATAGACGCATAGCAGAAAGCCCGAAAAGGAGTTATAAACGATGTCTTCTCTTGATCCTTGACTGCCATCTTAATCTGATGATACCCGGAGTAAGCATCTAAGAAACTCAACCGTGCGCAACCCGCCGTAGCATCAATGATCTGATCAATACGGGGAAGAGCAAAAGGATCAGCCGGACAGGCCTTGTTTAAATCTGTGTAATCCACACACATACGCCAGGTGCCATTCTTTTTTAGCACGAGCACCGGGTTAGCTAACCATTCTGGGTGAAAGACCTCCATAATGAACCCGGCCGCCAGGAGCCGGGCCACCTCTTCTCCAATGACCTTGCGCCTTTCTTCATTGAACCGCCGAAGAAATTGTCTGACAGGTTTGAACTTTGGATCGATATTAAGAGTGTGCTCAGCGAGTTCCCTCGGGACACCCGGCATGTCTGAAGGTTTCCATGCAAAGATGTCCCGGCTCTCATGGATGAACTCGATGAGCGCGCTTTCCTATTTCGGATCCAAGTTTGCGCTGATGATGAACTGTTTCGATGAATCGCTAGGCACAAAGTCAACCATCTTAGTGTCATCAGCCGATTTGAACTTTAACTCCGGCTCATGCTCTGTTGTTGGTTTCTTTAATGACGTCATATCCGCCGGGTCAACATGATCCTTGTAGAATTTCAACTCCTCTGTTGCACAAACAGATTCAGCATAGGCAGCATCCCCCTCTTCACATTCCAAGGCGATCTTCCGGCTCCCATGGACTGTAATGGTGCCATTGTGCCCCGGCATCTTGAGCTGCAAATACACGTAACACGGCCGAGCCATGAACTTGGCATAAGCCGGCCGCCCAAACAAAGCATGATATGGGCTTTTGATCTTAACCACTTCAAAGGTTAATTTTTCTACCCTGGAGTCATACTCATCCCCAAAGGCTACCTCCAGCTCGATCTTACCAACTGGGTATGCCGACTTACCGGGTACTACACCGTGAAAAACAGTGTTGGATTGTTTAAGATTTTTATCCGTCAATCCCATCCGGCGGAACGTCTCATAGTAAAGGATGTTGATGCTGCTGCCTCCATCCATGAGTACCTTTGTAAACTTGTACCCACCAACCTGAGGTGCCACCACCAAAGCCAAGTGACCCGGATTATCAACCCGGGGCAGGTGATCCTCTCTGCTCCACACAATAGGCTGCTCCGACCAACATAGATAACGTGGAATTGCCGGTTCAACGGCATTGACGGCCCTCTTGTGGAGTTTCTGGTCTCTCTTACATAAACTGGTAGTAAAGACATGATACTGTCCGCTACTCAACTTCTTCGGGTTGCTCTAATAGCCGGATTGTTGCTGCTATTGATTCCCTTGGTTGTGTTGCTGATTATATCCTCCCTGGTGACCAGGATGACCCTGACCATGAAAACCTCCTTCGCTTGAACCGGCGCCCGGGCCCTGAAAGCCGCCTCCACCTGAGTCGCCACCCGGGACATGACCCCCATCAAATGTGTTTGAATTTTTAAACGCCTTCATGATCGTGCAATCCTTTCACAAGTGGGTGGCTGGCTTCTCCCGGGTGTCGTGTCTTGGACAAGGTTCATTCAACAACTGCTCAAGAGTGGGGCCTGGCCCGCCCGATCGAGGGGGTTGTCTACCCTTGCGCCGCTGATTACCACCCTGCGCAATAGTATTAGCAACAAACTCATCAGCTTTACATTTATTACCTCCTTGATTTGCCGGGTTATGCTGGTGACCCTTTCCATTGCCGTTCTTCTTTCCCTTCGTTGCTTTTTCTTCATCAGATGCGGGGTCTTTGGTGGTATCAGAATCGGCATACTTGACAAGAGCCGCCATCAACGTTCCCATGTCATTACAGTCACGTTTAAGCCGCCCCAACTTCTGTTTCAGAGGTTCAAAATGGCAATTTTTCTCCAACATCAAAACTGCTGAGCCGGCATCCATCTTATCAGATGAATGTATTATCTCCTTGACCCGGTGCACGCAATGGGTTGTAGATTCTCCATCCTCTTGCTTGCAATTGGTCAGATTCACAATCGACATTGGCTGCTTACACGTGTCTTTAAAGTTCTGGATGAACCGTGCCTTCAACTCTGCCCATGAGCCGATGGAATTGGGTGGTGATCCTTTCAACCAGGTCCGAGCCGTTCCATCCAACATCATGGTAAAATATTTGGCCATTGCAGCATCACTAACCTCCAACAGCTCCATAGCCATCTCATAACTCTCAATCCAAGCCCCCGGCTGTAAGTCAGCCGTGTAGTTAGGCACCTTACGAGGTCCCTTGAAATCCTTGGGCAACCGCTCATTGCATATGGCTGGGACTAGGCAAGGTACGCCTCCGGTTCTTGTAGCCACTCCCGCCTCAACCGAGGTTGCTGGATAAGCCGGAAAGGTTTGGTGAGCCGCTTGCTCCGCTGCTATCTGAGCCGCCCATTCCGCCTCTTGAAGAATCCTCTCCTGATCCGCCAAGTTAAGAGCTCCAGCCCGCACCGGCTCATACCTATATGGCCGGTTGTGACGTTGAGCATTACTTGACATCTCTGCAGATTCCATGTGCCTACTGTAACTCAGGCTCCGGCTTGGGCGAGGAGTTGAATGAATCCTGTATCGACTGTAGGAGTATGCATCCTGCTGGGCCAAAGCTGTCTGAAGTAGTTCTCTTACCCTCCAGGTTTCAATTGATGCTGGCAAGTCGCCTTCCATCGGGAGAGTTGCCAATCGAGTCAACGCTGCAATGAGGTTCTCCATGGGGTTGGAGAAGTGACCCGGTGGTGTTGATATATAACGAGGAGGAGCCATATTCATACGCGGCGGCTCCATGGTGCGTGGCTGAACTGGTGCACCGGGCGTCGTGACCCGGTTTGCCTCTGGCGGGTTGCTCCATCCAGCTCCGGGTGTATGGAACAGATTCCTCGGATCCAGTGTTAGAGGCAGACACGACTGAGTTTTCTGACGCCTCCTCCTCATGACTTCGTTTGACGCATTAAGATCCACCGAGAGCCGGAAGGTTTCTGCTTGAAGCTGTTGAGCACGAGCATCCAAAGCTGCTCGTTCTGCTACCATCCGGGTTTCCTCCGCGGCCAGATTTTCCTTAGCTTGCACCATCTCCTCCCGCATGAGTGCCACTTCTGCGTCATGCTGGGCTTTATCCACCGGCTCTACCGCAGCGGTTAACAGAGTCGTCAGTTTATCCATGAGATCCATGAGAACCTGAGCCGGGGGGCGCGCGGGGTCTCCTGACCCGGCAGCTGCCGACCCGGTGGCCGCTGCTGTCACTACGGTGGAGTTCTGCCCAGGCTGCGTCCCTGCCATGAAGACTCCGACCCAATTCGGTGGCTCAAGGGGGTCCGGAATACTGCTGCCATCGGAATAGCCCCCGAGCAAGCCGTCTTGCAGTTGGTACAACGAGTCCGTCTCACCTATTGATGATGCAGTATCAGAGCAGATGGCCGTCTCCACGCCTTCCATTGATCCTTCGGAGTATTCACCGCCATGGATGCAGCCTACGAAGGCATGCTTCACGACAGATTGAACACGGGTGGACCCGGCGCGCTGAGCCGTTTCGATGAGGTCGGTGTGGACATCCGGCTCAGGTCCTGACTCGCCGATCCGGCCAATGAAGACGTGAATTCCGCCGAAGGGGACCCGGTACCCGTACTCGATTGAGCCGGCCTCGGGGCCCCAGCCTTCGTCGTCGATGTAGATCTTGCCGCAATGACTCTTGGTCATCCGGCCCACGGCGTATCCCTTGAGCCCTTCGAAGTTGCCCTTCAAGAACTCAAATCCACCGTGCGCTGGCCCCATGGTGGGCGCCAACTGTCGTGGAATTGACATGGCAGATGCCCTAGAGCAAGGACTTAGTCGTAGGGCCATCGCACTAGGAAGGTTAAAGGGGTTAATTGGGACAAAGGACACGAGAGAGTTTTATACTAGTTCAGCCCCTTACGATGAAGGTAAAAGCCTACGTCTAGTTGGGATTGGTATTGCTGAGGTTTCGACTTCCAAGAGGCTCAACTCGCCGGCTTGGTTATCGACTTGGTTGTTTCTTTCCCTAAACCGCCACCGGGTCGTCCCCTTATATACACGGGTTGACGCCAGGTGGCCTACAGAGTCCCGGCCGGCTCATAATCGTGTCCGGCTCGGTGACTTTCTTTACATGTCTTTCTGTACAAGTATTTCCTTACATGTGGCGGTTTACTTATAGTATCGGGCCTCAAGCCGGCCCCAGGCCTTTGGGCCTTCTATAAGACTTAATAAACTACAAACTTGGATATTTACTGAGCTTCTTGCGTAACCCGCCATTGAAGCTGACACGGCCCCTCCTGGACGGGTCTCAACTGATAGTAATATCCCCAACACCTACCTTGGCTTTTTCTTCTCCATTCCCCTCCTTGATTTGGAATAATCTAAACCAAATTGTTACTTTCATTTCCTTGTCCTACTAATCAAATTTTATGAAAATCATGTCATGCATTAACTCAGTCAAATCAAATCAAGTTTTACCGAAGCCTCAAACCTTAGCTATCTTCCATCGCCTTCCCTACCATACCCAAATCAAATCAAATCAAATATTATCAAAATCTCAATTAAATCAAAACTTTCCTTGTATTCCCCTAGCCATACTCAAATCAAATCAAATATTATCAAAATCTAAAATATGGTAGGTTTAAGGTACTCCATTTCTTTATGTAAGGTGTATTATTTTTGACATGGTGATCAAGGCACATAACTATAGACAATCTAGTACGAGATTACCCTTAGTTGATTATCGGCAAGTAAAACATTAAGCATGGGAAAGGAAGAGATACATGTAACCGGAATAGAGATACTTTTCCTTTTTTTTCACTGCAATGAGATATACATGTAATCAGATAATTTCCTTTTTCTAGAGGGCTAAAAATAAAATTACGGGGAATTAGAAAAAAAATTGCATCTTACATTGTGCAATTTTATCAGAAAAATACACCTTGTATAAAGGAACTGAGTGAGTATATGTCAAACACAATTGATGTTGGACCAATATAATACTATGCTATACTCCATTGCAATGCACGGGCAAGTAACTAATAAATTAAAAATGATCAAAATATCATCTTATCATTTGAAAAATGATGTGGTGAATAAAATGTTCTCTGATGATGTAACTGCACTTCATGACGGTCTTGAGAGGATCGTGTTGATAACGTGTTAGCCTTGCTGGGCAAGGTTATGCGTTTGATATAGACAGAAAAATCTGACTTTTGATGGCAATTAGGTACACACTACACATGGCAGAGTACAAAGACATACAAAGACAGAAAAATCCTATGAACTGAACTGCATTCGTTCTCCAACGGCGGGTGGGTGGCGCTTCAGGCCGATCAGTCGGCGCAGCTTAACATCCGCCGCAACGCCGCGTTAGCTCGTCGACGAACTCATCGAAGCTCCGCTGCGACGACCCGCCGTGCGCCGCGGCCGCCTCGAGCGTCGTCCTCACATTCTTCACCGCCTCCCGGAGCTCCTCCCCCTCTTTCCCAGACATCACGCGCTCGATCCTCGCCTTCACCTCGTCGGCGAACACCGCGCCACGATCCCCGATGGTCACGCCGACGCGCCACTCCCGCACGACGAGCCGCCGGTTGGTGATCTGGTCAGTGAGCAGAGGGAAGCACAGCATGGGCACTCCCGCCCACACGCTCTCCAGCACGGAGTTCCACCCGCAGTGCGTCAGGAATCCACCCACTGCGGCGTGGGAGAGCACCTCCACCTGGCAGCACCATGGCACCACCAGCCCGCGCCCGGCGGACGCCGCCGCGAACCCCTCGGGCAGCGGGTCCGGGTCGTCGGAGCTCACGATGCCCGGCCGCATCACCCACAGGAACCTCGCGCCGCTGGCCAGGACTCCCCCGGCGATCTCGCGCAGCTCCTGCCTGGTGACGTGCGCGTAGCTGCCGAAGGAGATGTAGAGCACGGACCCCGCCGGCTGCGCGTCCAGCCAGCGGGAGCAGTCGGACTCGGCCCACATGGAGGTGGCGACGGCGCTGCGGGCGAAGCCGGCGGGGAGGATGGGGCCCACGGCGTAGAAGGGCTTCTCGGCGCGGAGCGCGGCGATGGTGGACGGCTCCAGCTCCTCCACGGTGTTGCACAGGACGTAGTCGGCGCCGCGCGCCTGCTCGAACGCCTTGAAGATGATGCGGTGCACCACGCTGGTGGCGTTCGTCTCCTGCAGGTACGACGTGAGCTCGTGCGGCTCGATCGCCGGCACCCCCGGGATGTAAGTGATCGTGTCCTTCCGAGGCTCTGCAACACGTCCCAGAAAGGATCTTCAAAATCGATGCCATGGCAGGCAGACTATTTCGCTACGTTGAATTGATACATGAGCATATGGGAGGTGCTCACCGTTGCATCCGAAGTGGCCGTGCTCGGTGAGCAGGTGGACGTGGTAGTAGAGGTTGAAGATGAGCGCGGGCTCCGTCCAGAAGGACACGTACGGGACGCCGAGCTTCCTGGCCAGGGTGGCCGGCCACGAGAAGAAGGTGTCGGCGACGAGGCACGTGGCGGCCGGGTCGACGACGACGCGGCCGAGCAGCTCCTCGACGTGGCCGGGGAGCGCGTGGAGCAGCGAGCCGTGGAACTCGTCGTGGTGCAGCGACCGGTCGAACCCCAACGGGAGGCCGTCGCTGACGAGCTCGCAGCGCACGTCCATCCCCGCCGCGCGCGCGCCGGCGAAGGCGTCGTGCCCGGCCGGGTCGACGCCGAGGGCGCGCGCCGTCTGGTCGTGCACGGCCTCCGTGGTGACCACCGTCACGGCGAAGCCCCGCGCCGCCAGCCGCAGCGCGAGGTGCGTCTCGGGGACGATGTGGCCCTGCATCGGGTACACCACCACCACCGCGTGCGGCTTGCCCGTGCGGCCGCCGCTCGCCGCTGCGCCGGCGTCCTTTTGCGCCATAGTCAATTTTTGCATGACCTGGCACGTCCCTGCAGGCTGCAGATTCGCTTCTTAACCGTGCTTGAACTCGGCTCAAAGGTAGGTCATGTGTAACCAAAGGGAAAAGGGTACAGGGAAAGTGGTTTTCAAAATATTCCCTCCCAAGCGCATATCGACAGCCAACCACCCTCCTCCGTCGCGCACATGTACGTACACGGCCCAACAACCACCATTGTCCCAAAAAAAAAGAAAAAGAAGAAACGGTAACCACCATCAATGGGAATTTCATTGTCATGGAGAAGTTCTTTGGCACTTGAAGCCACCGTAGAGTTGTTCTTCCTGTCCTAGAATGATGGGACATGTTGATAGGTTATCTATGGGCAGAGCATCTTTGAACAATATGAACTCACACTAGGTAAATCCTTCAAGATGTAGATGGTTCTGAAGAGTAAGATGATATAAGATGACACCTAGGTTCCATATTTGCCAAACACAAACAGCAGCAGCCAACCGCTGGTAACAGTTTATCTTATCCTTAAGTCTAAAATCACTCTGCTGTTGGCAATAGGCAATTTGGTAAAATCAGTCAGCTGCTGGCAATAGGCAATTTAGTACTGTATCTCAACAACACCGGCATATTGGGTGCATATTTTTATACTTCTTTTGTCTTTTCAAAGTGTTGGGGCTGAATAGCAAAGATGTTAGGGTATTTACAACCGGACCCCTAATATCCACCTCAACGGGGAGGCAGGGGGATCAGACAGTATCCCCGTGCGGCGCACCAGTGGGTAGTGGAGACAGCGGTGTGGTGGGGCGGGTCGGCGACGATCGCCGGCGGCAGTGGCGTGACCATGCATGAAGTTTCACGTGGTTGGCTCCTGCCAACGTAATAGGAGAAGGTGTTTTTAGGACGAGTTCCCAAAAATATCAAGTAGGAAAACTTGTAAGAGATGCTTTAAGGGCGCGTTTGGTTGCGTGCATCCATCCCAACCAGGGCCGCACGAAAAGAATCTGATATGTTTGGTTGTCTGGGCCGCATCCAAAACCTGGCTCGACGAACTTCAAAGCATGCATGAGCCTGGATCTGGAGGAATGGCCGAATCGACCATTTTTGCAAACCGGGCTGGGTCGACCCACCTCATTCGCACATGGTGGGTCCTCTCGCACAAGAGGATGCGGGCTAGTGTGTAGCATGTATGTTATTTATTTTCTTCCACCTCCAGTAACCTCCTTCTCTAGTCTCCTTTCTTCCACCCATTCAAATCTACGTGATTCATTTTGAGGTAAGCTTTACACGAAAAAGATGCACATCAATGTTACTGTTTCATTTTTGTGATCACTTCATAGTTTCGTTGACCATAAATATTCAATTTCATGTTCATGTTTGGAGCTATTTTGAATCCATTTTGTCAAATTTGTCGTGCACGGTCGATCGTTTGAAATTTCCTTTGACCAGTATCTTCATCTTGCAATTTCACATGACTTTCGTGTTGTAGATTTTCTGTTTCGACGATCGTAAACGAGTAGATCTAACATCTTCCTCATGGAACGTGTTGGAAATATGAGCAAATTACTACGAGATTTAATTCGAATAAACAGAAGATAAATCATGACCACAGCAGCAGAGATTAAACTAATCATGCGAACTAGCATAGCAGATGAACATATCACATCTAGGGCACATACTAGAAACATGAATTCTACCACGATCTCAAACAGGAAGGATAGAATCACATACGGTGCAGCGGGTGCAGCACCGCCGGCGTTGACGTTGTCGCCCATGTCGTCGAGGACGAGGTTGCCGAGGTCGGGGAAGAAGTCGTCGTTCGCGAAGTCGTCGCTGCCAGCAGTCGCGCGAGTGCGCTCCCAAAAACCTGATCGCCCCTCTCCCGTACAGGATCACGAGAGGCGGGGTTCCGGAGGCCTGCTGTCCCTTCTCGCGGTGCACGCCGGAAGGAGGGATGGAGAAGACTTGCTTGGCGGCGCAATGATCTGGAACGGTGGTGAGAAACCATATGAAGCGGCGGCGGCTAGGGTAGACGTCTGCCTGACTATATAGTGCGGGCCGGGTAGGTTGTGGGAGTAAACCCCACGTCCGAGTCGTCACGATCCAAAAGAATCGGAAACGGTTCAGTAATTAATGACTCATTAATTTTCCCATGCAGCAAAATTATAGACAACGTGCATAGCTCTGTCCTCGGCTCGGCTCAATCCCGCAACCCGCGGCGCGCCGTGACGAGGCGTGGCGTGGCGAGGCGAGCAAGGAGGAGGAGCGCGCGTGTAGGTCTCCTTTTCTCATGCTCATACAAGTGGTAGAAGAGCTCACCTTATAAAGAGGTGCAACTCTCTCTCAACTTCCGGGGTGGGACTAAACTTTAGCCTCACTCACTCCACTCACATGTGTGCATGAATGGGCCAAGAGAATTTCAGAATTTTAGTTGGGCTTTGGGCCAAAGGCCTACTAGCAAAATTCCAACAATCCCCCACAAAGTCTCATTGGCACATCTCATCATTTAGTTCCAAAACATTGTTTTATATATCGGTGCTTAGTGGAGACTGTGAAGTTGAACTTCCACTTAGAAATTTATGCTACACTAGATCATAACTTGAATAGTGGACTATGCCTTGAACTATAAGTTTTCTGTGAAACTAGTTTCACACAAATTCTTGACCGATACTGGGCTGCCGCAAGGCTTCCCCGCGGGTGGAGCGTATACGTCATACTCCAGGGCCTTTCATGAATTTATTAGAGAACACCCAATTCTTACAGACTGCGACGTTAACAGTCAAATTCATATAGGTGTGTTCCTCAGAAGATGTTCTGCAGGACAACATCTCTGCTTACCCGAATAAGCCACTTGGAACACATTAAGATAAGTATCAACCTGCCATGCAGATCAGGAGAGTATTGCATCTTCACGGAGTGGGATAATTAATATAGGGATACTCTCCTCCCAGCTGACCAACAGCTTGTCTCCCACTTCTACTTCATGGGATCTCTGATCACATAGAGTGGGTTACCACTATGGACAACTCATGTGGTGGGTCTCAAACCCATCTCCATCGATGCATTATCTATCACATTACGTGATAGACCCTTTGTGAAGGGATCTGCCAAGTTTTTCGACGTTTGGATATAATCCAACATAATAACTCCGGAGTTCCTCAATTTTCTGACAGATTTTAGTCTCCTCTTCACATGCCTTGAGGACTTCATATTGTTCTTAGAACTGTTTATCTTGACGATCACAGTTTGATTATCACAGTTCATCAGGATAGGGGGTATTGGTTTTTCAACCATAGGTAAGTCCATCAAGAGTTCACGAAGCCACTCTGCTTCAACAGTGGCAGTGTCTAATGCTGTGAGTTCTGCTTCCATAGTTGACCTCGTTAAGATGGTCTGCTTGCAAGACTTCCAGAAAACAGCGCCACCATCAAGTGTAAAAACATAACCACTTGTGGCCTTAATCTCATCAGCATCAGATATCCAGTTTGAGTCACTATAACCCTCCAGTACCCTTGGATACCCGGTGTATTGAATCCCATAGCTCGCGGTGCCTTTCAAATAGCGCATAACTCTCTCAAGTGCATGCCAATGATCATCTCCCGGTTTTGACACAAACCGACTCAGCTTGCTCACAGCAAAAGAGATGTCAGGCCTCGTGGCACTCGCCAAATACATAAGCGAGCCAATAATCTGAGAATACCTCAGTTGATCTCTAGCAATCCGTCGATTCTTTCGAAGCAACACACTAGCATCATATGGAGTTGGAGAAGGCGTGCAGTCGCTATACCCAAAACGACTCAAGACCTTTTCCATATAATGAGACTGAAGCAGTGTGATCCCACCATTCTCATCTCTCAATAGCTTGATGTTTAAGATAACATCAGCTACTCCTAGATCCTTCATCTCAAAACAACGAGATAAGAAATCCTTAACCTCCTTGATTAAATCAAGTTTGGTTCCAAAGATCAATATGTCGTCGACATACAGACAAAGAATAACTCCTTCGCCCCCACCATAGCGATAGTACACGCACTTGTCACCATCGTTTACTACAAAGCCAGCAGCAGTTAATGTTCTTTCGAACTTCTCATGCCACTCCTTAGGAGCTTGTTTAAGGCCATATAAAGACTTTAATAACTTGCACACCTTTCCTTCCTGACCAGGTACTACAAAACCATCTGGCTGATCCATATAAATTTCCTCCTTCAACTCTCCATTGAGGAAAGTCGTCTTAACGTCCATTTGATGAACGAGAAGACCATGTGAGGCAGCCAGTGATAGTAGCACCCGAATTGTGGTCAGTCTAGCCACGGGTGAGTAAGTATCAAAGAAGTCTTCACCTTCTTTCTGGGTATAACCCTTGGACACAAGCCGTGCCTTGTACTTTTCAATCGTACCATCAGGTCTAAGCTTCTTCTTGAACACCCACTTACATCCTACAGGTTTGCACCCATAAGGACGGTCAGTGATCACCCAGGTACCGTTAGCTAAGATGGAATCCATCTCGCTACGTACAGTTTCCTTCCAGTAGTCAGCATCAGGAGATGCATAGGCTTCTGAAATAGTCCTGGGTGTGTCATCCACGAGCTACACAATGAAATCATCACCAAAAGACTTTGCAGTCCTCTGTCTCTTACTCCTCACAGGAGTTCCATTGTTACCCTCAACAGGATTCTCAACGTGTTCCATCGCAATGGTGGGTTCAGGAATTACAGTGAATTCCTCACTAGATGGAGTAGGTATCTCCTGATTTGATGAACTCGACATATCCTTCATAGGAAATATGTCCTCAAAGAAAGTTACATCATTTGATTCCATAATCGTACCAACATGCATGTCGGATACCTCAGATTTTATTATCAAAAATCTATAGCCGATGCTATGAAAAGCATAGCCCAGAAGAACACAATCCATAGTTTTTGGTCCAAGCTTGCGCTTCTTGGGAATTGGTATATTGACTTTCGCCAAACAACCCCAAGTACGTAGGTAAGAGAGTTTCAACCTTTTCCTTTCCCATTCCTCAAATGGATTCATAGTCTTATGATTTGTGGAAACTCGGTTTAGGACATGACACGCAGTCATTAGCGCCTCCCCCCACCATTCCTTGGATAGACCCGAAGTGTCTAACATGGTGTTAACCATATCAGTTAGAGTTCGGTTCTTTCTTTCGGCTACCCCATTTGACTGGGGTGAGTAGGGAGGCGTCCTCTCATGGATTATACCATGTTCCGCACAAAATAGATCAAATTCATTGGAAAAATACTCTCCACCACAATCGGACCTAAGCCGTTTAATTTTTCGATCAAGTTGGTTCTCTGCCTCAGCTTTATAGTTTTTAAAGAAAATCAAAGCCTCATCTTTTGATTTCAGAAGATACACATGACAATATTTAGTGGAGTCATCAATCAACGTCATGAAGTATCTCTTTCCACCTTTTGTCAACACGCCATTCATCTCACAAAGATCAGAATGTATAAGCTCTAGTGGCGCCAAGTCTCTTGCCTCTGCAGTCTTATGGGACTTGCGAGGTTGCTTAGCTTGCACACATACTTGGCACTTGGAGCCTTTGACAGTAGAGATTTTCGGAATTAAATTCATATTGGCTAACCGCGTCATGCAACCAAAGTTAATATGACAGAGTCGTGAATGCCAAATATCAGACTCATTATTGCGGCAAACATTATTAATAACTTTAGTGCAAATATCTGACAAAGATAGGCGGAACAAGCCTCCGCACTCATAGCCTTTTCCAACAAATTGTCCACACTTAGAAATGCAACTTTATTGGATTCGAAAACCAACTTAAAACCATCTCGACATAAACGGGAACCGCTAACGAGATTTTTATTGATGGACGGCACATGATGAACATTCTTCAGACGCACAGTCTTCCCCGAAGTAAACTTCAGATCGACCGTACCAACACCTCGAACGATGGCATGTGACCCGTTCCCCATCAGCACGGGTGAAGTCCCTGTTGCCTGGTAAGAAGAAAACATGGAGGCGTCAGCACAAACATGTACATTGGCACCGGTGTCAATTAACCAATCAGGGGATTGAAATACTGAAAGGGTGGTAGGAAAAATACCGTACCCTGATTTCTTCATATCAGTATCACCGATGACAACATTAGCGGACTTGCCGCTCTTCTCATGTTCGCGCTCCTCAAAGCGGTTAGGACACTTCGGAGCCCAGTGATTAGGATCACCGCAGACATGGCAAAGTCCCTTCCCCTTCTTATGAGAATTCTTCTTGAAGTTGGTAGAATGTGATGGCTTGTTCTTTGTATCAAACTTGCCTTTGCCCTGAGTTTTGTTCTTATTGTTTTTGAACTTGTTGGGCTGGGAGTTCTTCTTCTGTACCATGTGGGCACTAGAACCTCCCTCAGCAACTCGAGCACGTGTGTCCTTTGCTCTCGCCTTCTCTTCAACATCAAGAGTACCAATGAGATCCGCAACGGAAAACTCCTGTCTCTTGTGTTTCAGGGAAGTAGCAAAATTGTTCCACGAAGGTGGAAGCTTGGCAATGATGCCTCCGGCAACAAATTTGTCCGGCAACACACACTTGAAGTACTCAAGTTCTTTTGCGAGCAACTGTATCTCATGAGCCTGCTGTATAACAGGGCGTTCATCAGTCATCTTGTAGTCATAGAATTGCTCCATGACGTACAACTCGCTGTCGGCGTCCGAGGCACCAAACTTGGCCTCGAGCGCAGCCCACATGTCCTTGCCGTTGTCAAACGACATATACGAATCCACAATGGAGTCATCAAGAACACTCAGAAGAGCGCCTTTAAAGAAGGTATCGATCTTCTCAAAAGCTTCCAGCTGTGCTGGATTAAGATCGCCCTCAGGCTTGCCCTTGGTGGCATCATAGCAGCCCATGGTCTGAAACCAGTAGACTGCTCTCGTGCGCCACCTCTTATATTGCGCCCCCTTAAAGGCAGGCGGCTTCAGATGCGCAGCAAAACCACTCGGAGTAAATTGCCTATAATCAGGTTTTTGGATTGTTGGAAATATGAGCAAATTACTACGAGATTTAATCCGAATAAACAGAAGATAAATCATGACCACAACAGCAGAGATTAAACTAATCATGCGAACTAGCATAGCAGATGAACATATCACATCTAGGGCACATACTAGAAGCATGAATTCTACCACGATCTCAAACAGGAAGGATAGAATCACATACGGTGCAGCGGGTGCAGCACCGCCGGCGTTGACGTTGTCGCCCATGTCGTCGAGGACGAGGTTGCCGAGGTCGGGGAAGAAGTCGTCGTTCGTGAAGTCGTCGCTGCCAGCAGTCGCGCGAGTGCGCTCCCCAAAAACCTGATCGCCCCTCTCCCGTACAGGATCACGAGAGGCGGGGTTCCGGAGGCCTGCTGTCCCTTCTCGCGGTGCACGCCGAAAGGAGGGATGGAGAAGACTTGCTTGGCGGCGCAATGATCTGGAACGGTGGTGAGAAACCATACGAAGCGGCGGCGGTTAGGATAGACGTCTGCCTGACTATATAGTGCGGGCCGGGTAGGTCGTGGGAGTAAACCCCACGTCCGAGTCGTCACGATTCAAAAGAATCGGAAACGGTTTAGTAATTAATGACTCATTAATTTTCCCATGCAACAAAAATATAGACAACGTGCATAGCTCTGTCCTCGGCTCGGCTCAATCCCGCAACCCGCGGCGCGTCGTGACGAGGCGTGGCGTGGCGAGGAGGAGCGCGCGTGTAGGTCTCCTCTTCTCATGCTTATACAAGTGGTACAAGAGCTCACCTTATAAAGAGGTGCAACTCTCTCAACTTTCGGGGTGGGACTAAACTTTAGCCTCACTCACTCCACTCACATGTGTGCATGAATGGGCCAAGAGAATTTCAGAATTTTAGTTGGACTTTGGGCCAAGGCCTACTAGCAAAATTCTAACAGAACGTATGTACGCATATGTGTTATGTGTTAATGACACTCCATAATCTCAGACTACTCTCCCGTGTCATGCTACACCGGCGTCACCGCTGGCGTCGCTCCTCTCGGCCTCCTCTCCTGCATCATGAAGCAGCTCTGGCCAGCCATTGTTGTGTGCATCGACCACGCCTACAACCCGCGCCGACCAGCCACTCCCGAGCCCCGCGCTCAACGTCCTCCGCTCCTGCGCCGCGCTCAACGACCTGCAGAAGAGCACGACGGCGGGAAGGAGCACGGCGAGGCGAGCCGCGCCAGGGCGTATCGAACTTGGAGAAGAGCATGTTGTTCCCCTCCCCTGCTCGGTATCTATCTACCATTGATGAGCTTCAGAGACTCTGCTCGCCACAGCGGCGGGAGGCATGCTCGTCGACCCGAAGAGGCCGGCGTTCCACATGGGCAAGCCCACAACGGTGGGCGATGGCCTTGGCGCCGAGTCCGACGGCGGCACGGCAAGCTAGTTGCTTGTGTCCTCGTCATCAAGCATTGTTATGGTCTTATGGGTAGTTGTTAAATCTTAATTATACTCCGTGCAGGCAATCAAACAACATGTACTAATATAAGCACAGTCGAGCAACCAAACACAATGCATAAAGACGTTGCTATTATGCAGAGAGAGGAGTTGCAAGCAACCAGTCAACATACAGATGATGGTTTTTTGCCTACATATACCCAGCTAGATCTTACTGGAACAAGTATGCAAAATGACAAAAAACGATGCAGACAACCAAACGCGTCCTAAGTGCATTGCATGCTCCTCGGTCCAAATCTCCAAAGAACTGTTGCGCTATGTGAATATCAGTCTATCGATTGATTTGTCATTACAATCAGTGCATCATCGTCTCCGAGAAAGAATAGCTATCAGTGCGCAACGTCACTGTTTAATTTTTTAGGGGGAAACAAAAATGTATGCCAACTTTTGATTTGTTTGTGAATTCTAGTTAACACTACACAGTATACTACTCCCTCCGTATCAGCTTAGCCTAAAAAACATATTATATTTTGGTACAGAGGTAAGCAGTATATTGCCATCAATATGAAATCCTCACTTCCAGCTTTCCCCCAGAAAACAAGTCTTCACTATCAGCTTTCCTCGAAGGAAAATTTCCCCTTCAAGCCTCCTTCGGTCAAAGGCCGTCCGCAGCAGCGATGAACTTGCCAGGCTGAACCCACCATGGATGTTGGTTGATGTATGCTGAACCTTGCAATGTTGGTTTAGTTTCATTCAGAAGAAGGGGCATGTCTTCTAACTTATAGTCGTCCGCACCGAATCCGATCGGTCCGGACTGCTGTGCGCCGCGGCCTGTTGGCTGCACTCCTCGACAACCCTCGTCGGTGTCCTAGCCTTGAGCATCATCTCGGCATACTCCGCCTCAGGGTCCGACAGAGCCACGATCGCCCCGCCCGCCCCCACCGAGGCCTCCCCGTCGTGCAGCACCACCGTCCTGATCACAATGTTCAGGTCGAACGTGCGGTTGTATGAGAAGAACCCGATCGACCCCGAGTAGATGCCCCTCGGGCTGCTCTCGAGCACGTCAAGGATCTCCATCGACCTCACCTTCGGGGCGCCCGTCATCGAGCCCCCTGGGAAGGCGGCTTTGATGCAGTCGACCGGGCTTAGGTCGGGCTTCTTTGTTCCGCGGATGGTGCTAACCATGGTGTGAACTGACTTGTATGACTCGACATCCATGAGGCGAGGAACGTGCACACTCCCGGGCTCGCAGACCTTGCCCAGATCATTTCTTAAGAGATCGACAATCATCAAGTTCTCAGCCTGGTCCTTTTCACTGTTGAACAAATGCAGAACAAAAAACAGTATCAGCATTATAAGCACTGTGGTATCCCAATTCGCTAGTTTGTAGGAATAACAATCGACACATCTACATAGTAGTGATACTGAACAGCCAAGAGGACATGTCATTTTCGATGATAAAACTGTGATGTAATGCGATGTCAAAAATGAAATAGTTTCAGCAAGCACAGTTTGTTACTCTGCGGGCTACTGAAATATTTTGAATTCAAATTATCAATTTATGAAGCAAATTAATCCAAAAGAAAAATCGGTAAACAACCTAATTAAACATCTGACAGTACTGATTGTGAGTAGCGCACGCGAATAAATCAACAACAAAAGAAACTGGTGTAACATCTCAAAAAGGGCACATGAAAAGATGTATGAAAAATAAAAGAAGATTATATTTAATATACTAACCTGTATTTCAGTTGCAAGCGTAGACATTCATCTTCCTCGGGTGTTCTGCCACGTGCTATAGTACCTTTGATCGGTTTTGCCTCCAGAATTGCATTTTGATCTAGTCGCAGAAACCTCTCAGGAGAAGAGCAGCATATACTCAGGTTTTCTGACGAGAAGTTAAGCCAGGCTGCATAGGGGGCTGGATTTTGCTTTCTCAGTTTAAGGTACAGTTGAAGAGCATTTATATACTCTATCCCTCTCCTCATCCGAGTGGTCAGGCACAACTCATAACTTTCTCCATCTCTGATATAATCCAGGCAACTTCGAACATCCTTAATGTATTGATCCTTTGATTTTTCTACGACGAAACTTGGCTTATTCACATTGGATGATCCAATGAGTGATTTTCCATTAATCGGTAGTCCTGGTGACACAGCAGCCATCCTGAGAAGCCTCTTCTCAGTCTCCAGCAACCATGAAGTGTGTGTCGTATTATGGTGCATTCCATTTCCATTACTTAAAGAATATTCGTCATATAATGACAGAATATATACATCACCATTGTTGTGATCGATCGCCAAAAGGTTATCAGCAAAGAAGAAGCATGCATCAGGAGTACTTGATTTAGCTTTGTTAGATGATGCATCACATTCAACCTTAAGACCATACCTGGTTTCAAAGGAAAGCTGTTGAGTCAGAGAAGAGCTAAGAGAACTTAAAAAAAAATACTATGGCACTTCATTAAAATGCAAAAGCACTAACGAAATCATGGAAGACAAATATGAGAATGAAGGACACAAGATTGAGGCGATTCTTTGTGAAGCAAAAAACTATGAACATACTATCTTAAGAAGTAACATAACTGCAGGCAGGAAAACAAGTTAAATACCAAGCATATGATGAAGCCATGATAACAAATCTACCTACCCTAGATATCCAACAAATCCACCATGGAAGTCAAATGGCAGCCCTTCAAAATCCTCTTCATTGTATCTAATGGACTGAATCTCCTGCAAAATGTGAAACATTGAGTAATTGGAGCTCACAGGCAAGATTCTGCTTTGCTGGTAAGCTCAAGATTTAGTCATAGTACATGATCTTAATACCAAATCAACCATAGTGAGAATTCATGAATATATTAGGTGGAGAATACAAACGATGTGGGTAAAAAAGATGCTACATAATCAAATGCCTATCAATGGATTGTGTTGACACGTCTCCAATGCCAATCAAGCACTTACGTTCAGTTTTGTAAAAGAACACTTCTAGTTCCTTGCTAATGTGTATGTAGCCTCACATTTGCTTAATTAGTGTAATGTGCGGTGCAGGCAGAGAAAATAAATAACTTGGATGCAATGGCAGAATACAATATTACCATCACAAAAAAATAACGTGAGGTTCATCAAGTGAACCATTTCAATTTATACCTTGTGAAGGAATTCCAAGAAGCCATCTTTGAGAGAGTTCTTCACAGCAGATCCATGAGCACCTCGAATAGTAATGGTTCCTCCACAGTTGGCCCTGGAAGAAATCCAGGATAACATGAAGATTTAGGACACATGAAAATGCACTAAATATTTTTGCTTCTGTTTTGAGTGCCTTCCTACCTTTGATTTGAGAGATGAAATGTCATTTGCTTCCACAGAGGTCCACCCTTACCGCCCATAAATGAAAAGCGTGCCCTGTTCTGCAAGAAGCAATAGCTCAGAACGAAAATATGATGATCATTTAACTAAAAAAACAGAGAGAAAAATGCATTGTGGGAAGTTAATACATTTCCAGTTGACTAACTTGACTGCAAACTGATTCCAACTTAATTCATGCAGATTAAGACAAATATTACCCACATTTGCTCTGATCATTTCATCTCCTAGAGTGAAAGCAAGGTTCTTTTTGAAACAGCCTTGAGTTAGAAAAGAAATGTAAATGGATAAGTTTTATGCATCTTTTGTTGTTTATGCATTAAATCTGCATGTCAATGAGCATCTAATTAGTTGTAATAACATAAAATCATATCCTCATCAAGCTCCACTTACATCAGATGAAATCCACACACTAAAGTAACTGGATGATCAATCAAGAGTAAGCTGATTTGGCACCTGATCAACTGATGAGCTATCCAGCCAAAATGTATCTTCAGCATTTTGATGACCAAAAAGCTCCGAGAAAATGTCTTCAGAGCCACTTGTGCGGCTGAGAAAGTTACCAATCCTCTTCCATCTCAACCGTAAATATTTTTTCTCGACATTTCTCTCTGCAAGCATGTGAACCCCAACAGAATCGCCAAGCTCCAGTCCTTCAGTGTGTGACAAGCCCTTCGGGACATAATTGCATTGATCTGCAGAATTGACCTGCCGAACAATTAGGAAGTCAACTACAATGGAGTATGAAGGGTATGTGCAGGAAATATTTAGTCATATATGGTACTTGAGGGCTTTCCAGTTTACCAATACTGTGAACCTTTCTTTCCTGAAACAACGATGATTGTGATCCAAAATCAGTTGTTATCCTCTTAAAGTTCTGAAAAATCTGTCTTCCGTAATGAGTAGCAACACTCTCTGGATGGAACTGAAATAAAAGGCAATCAATTGTAAGAGAAAATAACAATTTAAGAGGAAACATGAAACAGAATTAGACATTATACCTGCACTCCATAATGAGGCATGCTGGAATGCTTGATGCCCATGACAATCTTGTAGCCGTCTGGCTTACTAGCATTGTTTATGGTAACTGGAACTTCACAATTGTTAGTGCGCCCTAAAGGGTCTGTTATAGAAAAGTTATTCAATGATCCCCAGAATGAGGTGTTGTCAGGCTTATCGCTATCAAGGAAAGATAGCATTCTGGGAGAAGCCGTCCATGCTATTGATACAAGATCCTCAGGCAGTGAGCTTGCTTCTATTACAAGTGAATGGTATCGCACTACCTGAAAATAGCATCAGTAAGTGCAATGCTTTTTGCAGCGCAAGTGGAAAGTACAGACTGGAACACAAATGGTACAGGGCTTGGTAAATTCAGTGGTACACTAACCTTGAATCCAGAGTTTATACCTGATGGGATATGATCAAAGAGGTAGCATCCATTATGCTCAATTTCACTGATTAAGGAAAGTTAAGTGTCAGGCCATGTGTTAACCGTAAGAGCAGCTAGAACTTGAAGATCATGACAGGGATTTGCATTTATCAGAAAGCTGAAAGTATATATTAGCGCGCAGAAGAGTTCAACATCTTACCTAAGTCGTCCGTGTATAGCCTCAGGAGCGTGAACAATCTTAGCACCATGAACTAATCCCAAGGCCTGCAACGATCAAACACGACATCCATTTCAGGCCAAGATGCCGCCACATGGTCATATATTTCCTTTTTTCCTTTTTCTTCTTAAGACTGATTCATAAACAAGTTCACAAGGACAAACATTATTGTTTCACCTGGTGGCCAAGGCAGACACCGAGGATGGGTATATCTCCGCACTCGCAAAGTATCCGCAGACATACACCTGAAAAACAACATCTATATGAAACATCACACTCTCACATATATAAGTGCAGCAGCTGAATTGGAGTTGGTGCATAGTCCTCACCTATGTCGGTAGGACACGCCGGAGATCCAGGGCCCGGCGAGATCACAATGTTGTCGAAGGCCCTCTTCTTGTACACCCAGTTGTACACGTCCCTCCACGCCCACTCGTCGTTGCGCACCACCACAGGCGGCACTGCAGATTCAGACGACCGACCATAAGGACACCGTCCAGTAAAGCAGTAGGAAAGGTGTGATCTCTCTCAATCCAGTTCAGAGCATCTCCAGTAATAATCAATCAATTCAATTCAATTCAACAAATGGGCACTAGATTAAGGCATGCCCTGAGCGTGTTCGTTGAGAGGGAGAGGGGAGCGGCCAAGCGGGGTTGGTGGGGCGGCTCACCGCCGTTGACGACGGAGAGCTCCTGGAAGATGTTGTAGGTGTAGCTGTCGTAGTTGTCGATCAGGAGCGTCCTCACCGGCGGCTCCTCCGGGCCCGGACCCTCCTCCCCGCCGGCCCGCAGCGCCGCGAGGCCCGCGGGACGCCTGGCGCCGCCCCGGCACAGCGGGTGCTGCCACCGCGCGGAGGACGGCGCCGGCGGGGACCACCTCGCCGTCGGCGGGGCGGGGAGGCGGAGCGCGGCCATCTCTGTATCTCGGCGGCACGGTGCGGCCGGGAGATCAGAGGAGAGGAAGGAGGGAAAAGGCGGCTCGCTTTTCTGGGGTGGTGGTTCGCTGCTGGTGCGGAAATTATTTATGAATGAAATCTTTTGTGCTGCTGCTCCTATCGTCTTGGCGGCTGTGCCCCCACCCCAGTGCCGTCCCCGTCTCCTCCGCCACCGCCACCCGCGGCCCACTGCGGTCGGCGGGAGGTCATGGGCTGATGCTGCTGGGTGGGGGTTGGTGATGGAAACAGCGACACCAAATTTTGCAGAATTTCAGAGCAGGGGATTCAGAATTAGGGCTCTTTGATTCAAAGGAAATTCTACAGGAGTTTGGGAGGATTTTGTGAGATTTTCATATGGTAGTATGTCGTTTGATTCATAGGAATAGGAATCCTTTTCCCCTCAAAAATAAAATCCTTCTTTTCATGTGGCATGAAACGTTCTTTGACCCAAATTTCTACGGTATGATTTCAATCGTGTGTTTCCCCTCTTCCATGTTTTTTTAATAATCCTGCATTCAATAGATTTGGCACCGCGGGAATTGATAAAAATCTTAATTTGGGGACGCCGTTTGAACTACAGATTAGCTACAACTTGATTAATCTTTATTTTTCTCAGTAAGTGAGTGCATCTAATTTAGATTAGGAATTTGATGGCACTATAGATACAATATGTGACTAAAGATTCTGATGACACCATAGATACAAAAAATATATTGTCCTTCGATTCAAAGGAATTTCACAGAAATTTTAGGGGATTCAAAATTATCTCTTAGTAGACCATTTGATTCACACAATAGAAATCCTTGGCAAAAATATTTTTTAGGGTCCCCCCTGTGCACTATCTTGTAGAAGAATTCCATCCACTCAACTCAAGACATCTTGCTTTGTTTTTACTATGATGTTCTCCAATCCTAGGATTCATACATAACATTCAAATCCTACTTTTTCATACATCTTGCTTTGCTTTTCCGGTGATGTTTCCCAGACCTAGGATTCATAGATGACATTCTAATCCTACTTTTTCTTTATTACTACTATTCACATGCTTTAGGAATCTTGCGAATCAAATGCTCCCCTAATGTCCCAACAAATTTTGCAGATTCACTTTTGTACAAAAATTTAGAGCTGTGCCAGAACATTTGGGAGCACCCTGCACCCGGTGCAATTCCTTCAGAGGGTTCAGAGCATAAGACGGAAGCAAAGTAACAGAAGCACTTTGGTCATTGCCACAGCACTGTACCATTGTTACGATGTTTTTGGCTTACGGCCTTCTTTGCCCCGGCAGCATCTGAGCTGGGAAACTAACCAGCAGCTATCCCCTGACAAAGAAGCCACTCTACAGGCAATCTCTACCCTCTCTACATGATCACATAAGTGCAGAAAAGAAAAGAAGCCCTCATCTGCTTCACTTCTAGGGGGAATGAAATGAAATCCCAAGACAAAATGTTCATGGGAGCAAGAACGTCCTCCCCTAGGTCTCTTTCTCCGCGGCTTTCTGCAGAAGAGCCGCCTGGCTGACAAACCTCCCCTGCAAGAACCAAAGAAGAGCATGAGGACCTTCAGAAGCTCTTTTTCAAACTTTCACAGACTACACTACTTGGGAGGGCCCAAAACTCGCGTTAGGGTTGCGACTGTGAGCTTTTGGCATTGCGAAAATTCAATTGCTCAAGAATGAGTTCTGGTGCTTGCCTTGACCCGAGGGCGAGACTCGGCGTGCACCTTCCGTGCTTGGTACCGAGTCTTATTTGAGAGGAGGGGAGTGCACTGCTTCTGCTTATGCTTCAATTTCTGTACGCTGCCTTCCCTGATAGCACCAGCAGCACCATTCTCTAGAAACAGTTCAATATCTGAAAGTTTAGCCTGCAAACGAAGGTTACACATGTAAGAGATGAATCAGATGTTCATATCATTATTGGCTTATAGCTCACATGGTTTTCAGCATGCTAATGTAGTTTATGGCTGCGTAAACCATGTTCCCTGATAGCAATAGTTTCTATGAAATAATGCAACTGTCATAAAAAATTGGCTGTACAAAATCATCTAAAATGATCAGTCCAATAGATGCAATCCCAAAAAATGTAGAAAATACATTTGCCACTTGCTAAGGAAATCTTCAGGGGGAAAAGGTCAAATTAATACGGGATATAATATGTCACAGTAGATGTGTCTATGGGTCCAAAAGCACCAGTTTGAGCCCAACCACTCCCTATCAAAAAGAAAGTTATCGGTTGCATGCCTTAAGGTGTCTAGTTTCGAATGTGATACAGTTGAGATAAGCCATCACTCATTGAAAGGTCCAGTTAACCTAGAGTTGTTATAAAGCTCATTTTTCTCGTCCTAACTAAACTGATGCAAACATGTATTCATTCTGTAAGGATTTATTCCTAATATTCTTTACTGCAAATGAGCCTGAAAATCCAGGCTCACCCAAAGAAGCATTTCCTGAAGATTATGACTCAAGGAGATACACTATAGACCAGAATACCATATTGGAATTTTGAGTTTCAATGGGTAGTATTGCATATAAAACAAAATGAAGGATCACCACTATGTAGATCAAATAAGATACTACAATAGGACAATGTGGGTTGAAGATTTGTTTTCCTTCTTCCATCTACACAATCCAGATGATTAAACACTTGGATGTGATGCCCTGTTTTCCTTAATAATGTACTGAGAAGATGAAATTATCATATAGGAGTAGTACTTATCAAATTAGCTTTACTGAAAGATTTTTTTCCCTAGCAGAGACCAGCAGATAACCAAAATTAAGTTGTAATGCAGTGCAGGCATTTCGACCGATCAGTTGTGCCATTGGTACATGAACAGGAATACCAAAATTATCTGAAGAAACTAAACATCCTTACCAGCCCATCTGTGGATGACGCATCAGGTATGTTGCCGTCAGAGAACACGGAGCCTCTGTCATACCACGCCTTCAGCACCTCCTCGGTGTTGAGGCTCAGGCCCAATCCTGTCTTAGGCGCCTTCGGTCCAAAAATTCCATCATCCCCATAAGCAGGGTCAGGAATTTCCTCCTTAACACATGTAATGCATGGCCCAGCGGCGATGTCCTTCAGCGCCTTCTTCTTAGTCTTCTTCTTCTTCTTCTCCACCGGTGGCGGTGGTTCCATCGATGGGGGAGGCACCGGCATAATGTCCTTCAATGGAATGGCAGGGCACATCCACCATTCACTGTCGTCGTCGTGCCGCTTGAGCGCCTGCTTGATGTTGGACCGGGAGCGCCGGAAGCCGAGTCCGAGCACCATGAGGTTTCTGATGTAGGGGTCTATGCCGGAGCTGGAGAGCACGCGGTTAATGGAAGAGGCATCGCTGCCGCTTTCCATACTGAGTTTGCCCATGATGCCGTCGATCCCCTGGGCAGCGGCGCCCTCGTCGACGCCGCCGAGGAGGAAGGAGTCTGCGTCGAAGCTGTCGTCATCATCCTCAAAGTCGAGCTCCCCAGGCCCGTCGGCGCCGGCGCCGTCGGGCGTCCCGGGGGACGGCGCCGAGTCGCGTAACTCGGTGAAGGCGCTGCTGACGGCCGCCGGGGACGGGCAGGCCCTGGCGAGGACGGGGCTCCGCGGCGTCATCGGTGGCGGCGCGGCGGCGTCGCGGAGGAGGCAGGCGGCGTTGCCGAGGACGGGGAAGGGCGGGAGCAAGTCGGCGCGGGAGGGGTCGTCGGCGAGCGCGGAGGCGAGGCCGAGGAGGCGCGGCGAGGGCGGCGCGGCGGGGAAGACGGAGGGGTACATGGAGGCGAGCAGCGCGGCCGCCTCGTTGTAGGTCTGGTTGGGGCGCTTCCGCGGCGTGCGCGCCCGCTTGAGCGAGAGCGAGGAGGCCGAGGAGGAGTTGGAGGCGTCGGAGAGCGCGGAGGAGGCCGAGGAGTGCGCCGGCCGCAGCGGCCCCGCGCCCGGCGGCCCCACCCCCGCTCCGGCCGCCGCCGCCGCCGCCTTGACCATGTCCAGGTCCGGCAGCCGGATGCCCGTCGGGATGCACGCCATCGATCCGAGCGGGGCGGAGCCCCCTAGAGAGAGAGAAAGGGGGAAAAAATCCGGCCCGATGAGGAGGGGTTAGGGGAGGAGATCCCGAGTGATGTGACGGAGCAAATCCGGCCGGGGATCGATCAATCTGGACCCGCAATCGCAGGAGGAGGGAGGAGGGGAAATCGGTGCGTGGATGCGCCGCCAGGAAAGGCGAGACCCCCAAACCCCCACCAAACCCCCGCAACCACAAGAGGACGCCTCGTGTGTACCCGGCTCAAAACCGGGGGGAGCACCCAGCAGAAGAAAGGGTAAAGTCCAAAGCAAGCGTGGAGACCGAGGAATTGTTTCTTGTCTAGAAAGACACCACCGCTTGGAGCTGGAGGCCGCCGACGCCCGGCTTGAGGAGAGGAGAGGACGGCCGGCCGGAGGAGGGAAAAAAGAAAAGAAATGCGATGCTGGGGCGAAAGGCGATCGGCAGGCCACCGAGCTGAGCTGAATCGAGGGCCGGAGCAGGAGGGCAGCAGAGAAGGCAGGGAGCAGAGCGTCACGGGCTCACGGGTTCGCCACTACGGGCCTCGGGGGACGGGCGCGACTCATCAATCGCAAGAAAGAGATAATCAAGAGCCCACACGCACACGCTGCCGTTTCTTTCTCGCTGCCGTTTCCCCTTTCTTTTCTTTTGGATCGAGGCCAGGAGATCGGTCGCAAGCGGAGAAGGAAGCAACGGGAGCGCTACAAAACCTCTGCTGGTGCTGGATTACACTCCGGCTCCAGCTCCAGCTCCAGGGAGTGATCGAGAACAGGGCACTGGGGACATGCGAGGTGTTGGACGGACGGACGGACGGACGGAGAAAACAACACAGAAGCAATCAAACCAACCGCTCATGAAACCAGCGGATGCGTTACGCCGGCAGGCGGCCGCAGTTGTCCGATACAGCACTCTACCAGTAGGGTCGCCGTTGGGCCCTAGCGAGCGAGACGAGAAACGAGACACGGAATCAGAAGAAACGAAAAGAAAAGGAGGTTAATGATAATAACCTAACTAACAGTCGTCCGTTACTCAAAAAAAAAACTAACAGTCGTCCGTCCCCGTTGGTTGGTTGGGACGCAGACGGAGCTCGCTTTCACTTGTCCCTGTCTTGGCGGGCCCCACCTACCTGCGCACCACGACGCTTCTCGTGTGCAGCGCAGCGGGCAGCGGCCATGGGGAGGACACGGTGGGGGCTGCGTGCCTGTGCTTCGCTCTCACGTGTCATGTCAGGTTTCTTGAGAGCAACGGCCCTTGCGTGGGTGCGGCCTTGTGGGGACAGGCGCGGGGTACGTAGGTAGTACACGTGTGGGCGCGCTGGCCGTAGCAGCTCACCGGTGGACTGACAATAGCTTGCACGCTCGCATGTAAAGTACACGTGTAACCTACTAACCTTGACCAAGGCGTTGGGATAATGCCCATGCTGTCTCAGCAATTTTGACCAAAAATAGTGCCCACACTACTATGTGAAGTTTTACTCCAAAACATTATAAGAGGGTTTTAGAACACTAGTACTTTCCTAAACACTCTCATATTTCTTTACGGAGTTTATAAAGATATCTTCAACGCTGATTCATAAATTTTCCCCGCATCCGTTTGCGAATAGGAGGGACCAGTTTACGGATACAGATGCGAGAGACGGTCATCCAACGCACCCACATACATCCAGCCCCTCTATTTTTTAAGTAATAACGTTCAAATAGCCGCATACATAGAGTGCATACAATCAAATAACCGCATGCAACAGTAGCTCAAAATTTAAAAAGTTCAAATGTTACATTCTAACATTGTTGCCACCCTTTAACTGCCCACGGATGCTCAATCTGATCTTCCTTCGACTATCTCATTCGTGTAATGCATCGGGGGCAAAGTAGTCGGCCATCGGTATCAAATGGTCGTGCACCCTATTGCGGTTGAGAACTCGATGACCCTTGATCGATCCCTTGAAATTGAGAACATGCTCCACCGCACGCTCCGCATCTTCAAGGACCGCCTGCATCATCGCCGTCTCATCCGTGTAGTCCTCGTCGGACGAGCTGATGGACGACTCAACATGGTGCTCGTAAATGTACTCCAAATCGGAATCCATTGCTTGAAAGAAGAAAGAGACAACCTTTTTAGCTCTGACAATTCAGAGAACAGTTGTCAGGCATGGTGAGTACATCAGTAGCAGATGCTACCTGGCGGGGTGATCGGATGAGAAGGGTTGAATGAACGGCGACAGATGAGAAACGGAGTGGAGCCCGACTGGAACACTGGTGGCGACGGAGACTTAGAATTTCAACAGGGGTGTGGCAAAGTGGCCGGAGTAGTGGAACGACGGCGACGGCAAGAGAGAAAGAAGAAAGGAGAGAAAAGAGAAAGGATGGGAGGCACGGGGTCCGGAAAGGGTTTTGGGTGGGCTGGGGATGTCGGAGGCCTACATGGTTGTTGTCCGGACTCCGTAAACCCCCTCCCCCACCACGTTTGTCTCGGGTTTGCCGAAAGAAGTACGGTCGGATGCTACATCTTGAGCATTGCGTTGGTTTTCCCCGAAGAGGAAGGGATGATGCAGCAAAGTAGCATAAGTATTTCCCTCAGTTTTTGAGAACCAAGGTATCAATCCAGTAGGAGGCTACACGCGAGTCCCTCGTACCTGCACAAAACAAATAAATCCTCGCAACCAACGCGAATAGGGGTTGTCAATCCCTACACGGCCACTTACGAGAGTGAGATCTGATAGATATGATAAGATAGTATTTTTGGTATTTGTATGATAAAGATGCAAAGTAAAATAAAGGCAAAGTAAAAAAGCAAAGGAAATAACTAAGTAGTAGGAGATTAATATGATGAAGATAGACCCGGGGGCCATAGGTTTCACTAGTGGCTTCTCTCGAGAGCATGAGTATTCTACGGTGGGTGAACAAATTACTGTTGAGCAATTGACAGAATTGAGCATAGTTATGAGAATATCTAGCTATGATCATGTGTATAGGCATCACGTCCGAGACAAGTAGACCGACTCCTGCCTGCATCTACTACTATTACTCCACTCATCGACCACTATCCAGTATGCATCTAGAGTATTAAGTTAAAAACAGAGTAACGCCTTAAGCAAGATGATATGATGTAGAGGGATAAACTCATGCAATATGATGAAAACCCCATCTTGTTATCCTCGATGGCAACAATACAATATGTGCCTTGCTGCCCCTACTGTCACTGGGAAAGGACACCGCAAGATTGAACCCAAAACTAAGCACTTCTTCCATTGCAAGAAAGATCAATCTAGTAGGCCAAACCAAACTGATAATTCGAAGAGACTTGCAAAGATAACCAATCATACATAAAAGAATTCAGAGAAAATTCAAATATTGTTCATAGATAGACTTGATCATAAACCCACAATTCATTGGTCTCAACAAACACACCGCAAAAAGAAGATTACATCAAATAGTTCTCCACAAGAGAGGGGGAGAACATTGTATTAAGATCCAAAAAGAGAGAAGAAGTCATCTAGCTACTAACTATGGACCCGTAGGTCTGAGGTAAACTACTCACACTTCATCGGAGGGGCTATGGTGTTGATGTAGAAGCCCTCCGTGATCGATGCCCCCTCCGGCGGAGCTCCTGAACAGGCCCCAAGATGGGATCTCGTGGATACAGAAAGTTACAACGGTGGAATTAGGGTTTTGGCTCCGTATCTGATCGTTTGGGGGTACGTAGGTATATATAGGAGGAAGGAGTACGTTGGTGGAGCAACAGGGGGCCCACGAGCGTGGAGGGCGCGCCTGGGGGGGTAGGCGCGCCCCCTACCTCGTGGCCTCCTCTTTTGTGTCTTGATGTAGGGTCCAAGTCTCCTGGGTCTTGTTCGTTGAGAAAATCACGTTCCTGAAGGTTTCATTCCGTTTGGACTCCGTTTGGTATTCCTTTTCTTCGAAACCCTAAAACAGGCAAAAAACAACAATTCTGGGTTGGGCCTCCGGTTAATAGGTTAGTCCCAAAAATAATATAAAAGTGGATAATAAAACCCAATAATATCCAAAACAGTACATAATATAGCATGGAGCAATCAAAAATTATAGATACGTTGGAGACGTATCAAGCATCCCCAAGCTTAATTCCTGCTCATCCTTGAGTAGGTAAATGATAAAAACAGAATTTTTGATGCGGAGTGCTACTTGACATAATTTTAATGTAATTCTTCTTAATTGTGGTATGAATATTCAGATCCGAAAGATTCAAGATAAAAGTTTAATATTGACATAAAAATAATAATACTTCAAGCATACTAACAAAGCAATCATGTCTTCTCAAAATAATATGGCTAAAGAAAGTTATTCCTACAAAATCATATAGTCTGGCTATGCTCCATCTTCACCACACAAAATATTTAAATCATGCACAACCCCGATGACAATCCAAACAATTGTTTCATATTTTTGGTGTTCTCAAACTTTTTCAATCTTCACGCAATACATGAGCGTGAGCCATGGACATAGCACTATAGGTGGAATAGAATGCTGGTTGTGGAGAAGACAAAAAGGGAGAAGATAGTCTCACATCAACTAGTGAAAGGACCGAGAAGAGGTGTCTAGAGGGGGGTGATTAGACACTAAGTACCAAAAGTTGCAGTTTTTAAATTCTTTAGGTTGAAGTGGATTTTTGGCACAAATTTAACAAACACAATACATATCAAGCAAGCATGCAAAGAGTATATGAGCAGCGGAAAGTAAAGCATGCAACTTGCGAGAATGTAAAGGGAAGGGTTCGGAAGATTCAAACGCAATTGGAGACACAGATGTTTTTGTCGTGGTTCCGATAGGTGGTGCTATCGTACATCCATGTTGATGGAGACTTCAACTCACGAAGGGTAACGGTTGCGCGAGTCCCCGGAGGGCTCCACCCATGAAGGGTCCACGAAGAAGTAACCTTGTCTATCCCACCATGGCCATCGCCCATGAAGGACTTGCCTCACTAGCAGTAGATCTTCACGAAGTAGGAGATCTCCTTGCCCTTACAAACTCCTTGGTTCAACTCCACAATCTTGTCGGAGGCTCCCAAGTGACACCTAGCCAATCTAGGAGACACCACTCTCCAAGAAGTAACAAATGGTGTGTTGATGATGAACTCCTTGCTCTTGTGCTTCAAATGATAGTCTCCCCAACACTCAACTCTCTCTCACAGGATTTGGATTTGGTGGAAAGAAGATTTGAGTGGAAAGCAACTTGGGGAAGGCTAGAGATCAAGATTCATATGGTAGGAATGGGATATCTTGGTCTCAACACAAGTGTAGGTGGTTCTCTCTCAGAAAAAGTAAGTTGGAAGTGTAGGTTCGTTCTGATGGCTCTCTCCACGAATGAAGAGGAGGTGGAGGGGTATTTATAGCCTCCACACAAAATCTAACCGTTACACATAACTTCCCAAACTCGGTGGGACCGAATGGTTAAACTCGGTCGGACCGATTCAGTAAAGCTAGTGACCATTAGGGTTTTCAGTGGGACCGACATGCAACTCGGTAGGACTGATATGATTAGGGTTAGGGCATAACGTAATCTCGGTGAGACCGATTACACAAACTCGGTGAGACCGATTTTGGTAATAAGCTAACCAGAGAGTTGGTCAGGTAAACTCGGTGGACCGATTTGCTCATTTCGATGAGACCGAAATGTTACAAAAGGGAAACGGAGAGTTTACATTGCAATCTCGGTGGGACTGATCGCAAGTTTCGGTGAGACCGAAAGTATTGCAATAGGCAACAGAGAGTTTGCAATCCCATCTTGGTGAGACCGAGATCCCTATAGATGAGACCGATTTGCCTAGGGTTTGTGGCAGTGGCTATGACATTTGAAACTCGGTGGCGCCGGATAGGAAGAATCGGTGGGGCCGAGTTTAACTTTTGGTTTAGGTCATGTAACATCCCAAATTTTCAATTTGGAATGTTATACACTAGATCATCATTGCATATTATATTTATTGCATTTTGGTTGATCCTAGAAATTTTACGCAACTCAAAGACCCACAGAGAGAGTTGGGGATTTCATTATTTTCATATTTGAGTTGTCTCAAATTTTGAAAATAGGATCATTTGATTTTATTTATTTTATCTTCAACTATCTCTATTACAAAAATTATGAGAGAGAAAATAAAATGAATTTCCTAAAATAAAGAAATATTAAGGATTTAATAAAAATCATTTAAGATTTTATTTGGTTTTATTTGCTATTTTATTTGAATTTAGGAAAAATGCGCGTTTTTCAAAATTGCATTTAGGCCCCAAATAAATGTTCATCCTGTGCGGCTTGATTTTAGAAGCCGGAGAAAATTTATTTCGAGATTTTTGGAGTCCGTTTAGTAGTACTTTTGTTTTTTTCGAGCGTAAATATTTAAAAAAACGTCCGAACCGACCTACGGGCCGTGCTAGGCCCGGACTCCTCCGGCCTCCGCCCTTATAAGCCGCCGGCCCACCCCGGGCCGACACCCTAGCCGCCGCCCGCGTCGAGCCCCACGCCCGCGCCGCCGCCGCCGCCGCCTTCCGCGCCGCCGCCGCGCCCGACGCCGCCACCCCGCGCCCGACGCCGCTGCCCCGCGCCCGCCCTCGCCGCCCTCGCCGCCGCCCGCCGCCGCCGACGCCGCCGCGCCGCCCCGCCGGACCCCGCCGCCGCCGACGCTGCCGCCTCGCCGGAGCCGCCGCCGCCCGTCTCGCTGCCGAGTCGTCGAGGTTTTCGCCGGTTTTTGTTTGATTTTTTTAGTTTCGTTTTTTTCTTTAGATCGGTTTTTTTTCGGTTTAGGCTAATTAGCGAGCGTTCGCTCGTTCGTTCGTTTTAACGAACGCGTTCTTCGTTTAGATCCAGTTAACGAACGTTCGTTACACTGTCCGTCGTTTTTCTTTTTCTCAGATTAAATCCGCGATTTTTCTGATCGCGATTTCTGATCCGATTTTCATTTTAGTTTAACTTTTCGCTCGTTTATCGGAATCAGGCGATTCAAGCGCCTGGAGTTTCGTCTCGAAACCCTCTTTCCGTTCAGACAACTTAAACAAGTTTTTGCCACTGTAAAAATTGCCCTAGATCCAGAATAGTAAACGAAGCCTGTTTCTTTTGCCGTTTGTCTTCCGTTGCTTCGTACAATTTGATTCTTTTTGCCAACCGGAGTTCTTAAGTTGAACTTTCTGGTTAGATCTCTTATTTGAGTTTTACCTGTGCATTAGTTGAGTACTTATTGTATGTTTGTTTGTTTGCGATAGAGTACCCGGAGTGCGCCGCTTGCTACTTCGAA
The DNA here is from genome assembly GCF_003073215.2 of Triticum urartu. Lineage (NCBI taxonomy): Eukaryota > Viridiplantae > Streptophyta > Magnoliopsida > Poales > Poaceae > Triticum > Triticum urartu. Next base: position 603,466,891 of record NC_053028.1, read on the forward strand.
TCGCTAGGTTTCCCGGACCATCAGCAAGGCAAGTAACACTTTGATCATGTTTTTCCCTCTACCCAGTTTTATTGCATTAGATCAATCCTTACACATTGCATGATTAGGATCTAATTAAATTGTGGGTTTGGGAGGTAGTTGAGGTAGTACCTATTACCTGTTATTATCAAACCTTTGGGAGTTACTTCTACATTTGCTTATTATGCCATGCTATGCTAGTGAACGTGGATTGGGTGAGTGTATCCATGACAGATGTGAGATTGTTAATTAATGGTTTATCTAAGGTGGCAACTTAAATACACATCTGGGTGGATTGAGGCACCTGGGTATTCCAGCGATTGCCTGTTTTTCTTTATGGACCGCCACCCAGGCTCAAAGGGATCATGAGATTATTCATGCTAGAAACTTCCGTGTGCAGCCACAAACTATTATGGGCTCTAGCATAGTTGACTAAGTTGTGCGAACTCTTACAGTGGTAGACTAGCAGATGTAGGGGATGTAGGTTGGTACGGTCTACCCGTTCGTAAGGTGCTAGCGCTTCTGAAAGACTATGTCTCGGTCATCCGTTTCTCAAACACCATGTAGTGCGAGAAATCCAACAAAGGAGATCGAGTCTTGTGGGGAAAAGTGCGCAAACCTCTGCAGAGTGTATAAACTAATCATGGTTAGTCGTGTCCCCGGTTATGGACATCTTGAGTATCTAGTACCTGGATTATCATGTGAATCTCAACATGTTACTCTAAATTAATTTTTGATGGGTTTGTTTAATGATGATGCTTAATTGGGATTGAGAATGCTGTCAACCATTCTCAATGTTTAACAACCACCATGATAGTTAAATGAATTTATTCCTTTGCAGTAGGGAAAAATTGGCTTTACCCAAAACTGTAACCATAGAGTTTTCCACCAGCCAAATATGCATATAGAATAGCTGTTTCATTCCATTACTCTCTATGTGTTACTTTGCCAGCATATTCCATGTGCTGACCCGTTTCGGGCTGCAACGTTAATGTTGCAGACTTTTCAGACAACGATTAAGGAGTTTTAGGTCGTGGTTCTATACTCAGTGACGCCGTTGGAGTTGATGGACTCACTTATCTTCCAAGCCTTCCGCTGTTATCGTTATTAGATGGCCTTACACCATATTTATTGTAATAAGTTCTCTTTTGAGATACTCGATGTAATAAGTGTGTGATTGCTACTCTGTTATAAATCCTTCAAGTACTGTGTGGTGTCAGCATTACTGATCCAGGGGTGACACCTGAGCACAGAGATCGAACCGTTTGAGGTCTGGTCGCTATAGGTCATATGTGGATGTGAGAAAGTAGTTGAGGGCTTTGGAGCATATCACTCAGCATTGGAGCAAGAGCCTCATTAAGCAACACCTCATCCCTCCTTGATAGTATTGGCTTTTCCTATAGACTCAATGTGATCTTGGATCACTAAAATAGAAAATGTAGAGTCTTGAGTTTTGAGCTTGAGCCAATCCTTTGTCCTTAGCATCTTGAAGGGGTTTCACATCCTCTAGTCCATGCCACTTCACTGTTGAACTTATCTGAAACATACTAGATAAAAATGTTTGTCCAACAAGAGATTTGTTGACATTAATTACCTAAACCACCTAATGAGCACTTGTGCTTTCAATATCCCCCTTTTTGGTAATTGATGACAACATACATCAAAGCTTTAGATCAAGATATTAAGAGTAGTAAGTAAAGCTTTGGAAAGACATGTAACTTGCATAGGCTCCCCCTACATGTATGCAATCATGTGAATATGGAATATAGGAGCATGTGAATGCATAAACATGACAGAGTAGGCAATGTGTTACATGTATCTTGGCTATATGCATCAGAGCAAATGATGAAAATATGAGAAATGTACCTTCATACTCATGAGTCCTTCTTGCAAACAGTATGTACATCAGCAAGAAATTCTCATTCACATGACTGTGATGCATATACTTACCTTGTGGTCTTGAGTTGGCTTAGGATGGGATGAACCTGCGTAAACAATGTTAGATAAACACAGATACACCCACTGGCCAGAGCAAACAAGAGAAACCACAAGAGTACCAAGACCGGGATGACATGTAGAGCGAGTACTAAGTACCACATTGGATAAAGACATGTCCCAAAAGGTAAACATATGCAATAAATTCAAGGATTCCCTTCCCTTAGATGTCTTGCTCCCCCTGAATCTAACATGGGATATTGGGAGAAGATAGGGAACAGAAAATCAGAGCAAAATCAGAGCTCAAAGGAAATAAACAGAGCTAATGCAATCGAGCAAATATGAACATGTCTTTCCCCTCTTGAAGACATGTGACTTCTCTCCTCTTGAACACCAAGCATCTGGGGTCTCTTTCTTCCCTAGAGTATTCTCTCCCCCTATAGATATGATTAAGCTTTGATGTGATGATCTCTCTCTTTCTCCCGCTTTGACATCAATTTCCAAGAAGGGTTCTTTCGGATTTTTGTCATAATGGGTTTGGTCCTTGAGTCACAGAACAAGGCAGCAATTTGAGTAGGATGCTGGTCGAGGACAAGATTCATTGAGTGAAGCTGGATCAAAAAGAATTCAGAAACAAGTGGCAAGATATTTTTCCTGCAATGAAATCGGTAGCACCGAGTTTGGTGCTTCGGTGGCACCGAAAGGGTTCGGTTGGACCGAAGTAAACAGCTCGGTGTGACCGAGTTCATCGCAGAGAAAACACTTGTCACCTCAGCTCACCAGACAAGTAAGATCTCACAAGGATTTGCAAGGAATTTAATGCAGAAAATGCAGAACAGAAAATAAATAAAAGAAACTAAAAAGAATCTGGATGAAGTTTTTTTTGAAGAGGGAAACAAATATGCATGAGACAAATGCAAGAGCATAGAAAAGAACACAAGAGAACTTCATCTAGAATTGGGCGGTGACAAAGTCACCTATGTTAGAGTATATTGACTTAGGAGTCAAGTGAGATCACTTGATCTTTGGTCATACTCATCGTTTAAGCTCAAAATGGGGTTACCATTTTTCATTAAAGCATCTTGATGTATTCACATCTTGTTGAGTTGCTTTATCCCATGACTTGGAGTAAAGCTTCTCTAAGATGGAATAACATACCTTGGGTGGTGGTGTTGATCATGATCATGTAGTTGAACTTATGTGGGTTGCTCAAGGTTGATGTAGCTCATCAAGAGTTGGGAGCATCACTTGAAGTTTGAGTCCATCTACCTACATGGGTTAGTTTTTGCAAGGAAGAGCACTTGTGTATCCAAAATGACAATCATAATAGAATTTGTCAAAGGATATGTTTGAATGGTTGCGTGCTTCCTTGTCTTCATCCACCATTGTGTAGCGACTTGGGATATAGAAATTGCTCAAGATGTGAGTGAGTTGCAATCTCATAGATTTCAATTCATCCAAGTACCTACACGGGTTAGATAGCATGCAAGGTGCAAATATATCCAAGACATAAGATAGTCAACATAAGAGAAATATCAAGGATTAGTCATAGGCTCATGCCTTGCATGTATCAAATGGAGTTCCTACTCCAAGTTTGAAGCATCAATGATGTTCAATTCACCTCTTAACCTGCAAAACACTTTCTCATCAAGTGGTTTGGTAAATATATCCGCCAATTGCTTATCGGTGCGAACATGCTTAAGATTAATGTCCCCTTTGGCAACATGATCTCGAATGAAATGATGACGAACTTCAATATGCTTAGTTTGAGAATGTTGCATGGGATTGTGAGCAATTTTAATAGCACTTTCATTGTCACATAGCAATGGAACATGTTTCACATATATTCCATAATCTTTAAGAGTTTAGGTCATCCAAAGTAATTGAGCACAACATGATCCAGCGGCAATGTATTCCGCTTTGGCGGTGGATAAGGATACCGAGTTTTGTTTCTTGGAGGACCAAGATACAAGAGATCTACCAAGAAATTGACAAGTACCCGAAGTGGACATTCTATCAACCTTGTCACCGGCATAGTCCGAATCGAAGTAGCCAACAAGATCAAAGGAAGCCCTCTTTGGATACCAAATGCCAAAATTTGGTGTATGGATTAAGTATCTCACTATCCTTTTCACGGCCTTAAGATGACATTCTTTAGGAGCGGCTTGATATCGTGCACACATGCACACACTTAGCATAATATCGGGACGTGAAGCACATAGATATAACAATGAACCAATCATAGAGCGATAAACCTTTTGATCAACCGGTTCACCATCTTTGGTTAAATCAAGATGTCCACTAGTAGGCATGGGTGTAGTCATACCTTTGCATTCTTGCATATTGAACTTCTTGAATAAGTCCTTGGTGTACTTTGTTTGAGATACAAAGGTGTCTTCCTTAGTTTGCTTGATTTGCAAACCGAGAAAGAATTTGAGTTCACTCATCATCGACATCTCAAACTTCTCCGACATTAGCTTTCCAAACTTTTCACTAAAATGAGGGTTAGTTGATCCAAATATAATATCATCGACATAAATTTGGCATACAAATAGTTCTCCATTAACCCTTTTAGTAAAAAGAGTAGAATCTATTTTTCCAATTTCAAAGCCTTTTTCAATAAGAAACTTGATCAAGCATTTATACCATGCTCTAGGAGCTTGTTTGAGACCATAAAGAGCTTTGTGAAGTTTGCAAACATGATTAGGTTTCTTAGGATTGACAAATCCGGGAGGTTGCTTAACATAAACTTCCTCCTCAATTTCACCATTTAGAAAAGCACTTTTAATGTCCATTTGGTACAAGGTGATATCATGATGATTAGCATAGGCAAGTAAGATGCGAATGGACTCAAGTCTAGCAACGGGGGCATATGTCTCACCATAGTCCATACCTTCGACTTGAGTGTAGCCTTGGGCGACTAGGCGTGCTTTGTTGCAGACGACTTGACCATCTTCATCTTGCTTGTTGCGAAACACCCATTTGGTACCAATGATGTTGTGGTTGTTGTCGGGCTTTTCAACCAATGTCCACACTTGATTTCTCTCAAAGTTGTGTAGCTCTTCATGCATAGCGCTTATCCAGTCCAGATCTTCCAATGCTTCTTCAACCTTCATAGGTTCAATGCGAGAGATGAATGAATAGTGTTCACAAAAGTTAGCTAAACGAGTTTTTGAGCGAGTGATTGTCCCGGTTTGGATATCATTGTAGATTTGCTCGACGGGATGATCTTTAGCAATTCTTTCTCGAACTCGTGAAAGCTTTTGCGGATCTTGGTTGAACATCTTCTTCATCTTGTTCTTCTTCTTGGCCTTCTTCGTTGTTGACGTTGTCATTCTCTTGTCGTGGTGGAGAAGGAGGTTGTTGGCGTTCATCTTGATGCACTTCCTCGTTTTGTTCATCTTGATGTGTCCCACTTGTGGATGCTTCCGTATCACCTCTTGGTTCACCTTGTCGTGAGGTAGAAGCTTCCACTTGGATGGACGAGGTACTCTCCTTCACCTCCGTTGGACGAATCTCGCCAATAGACAAGTCTTGGATTGCTTCCGAAGGGTCTTTGTCTCCTACATCAACTGGCAATTGCTCTACTTGCGAGCCGTTAGATTCATCAAACTTCACATCCACCGTCTCTTCAATCTTTCGGGTGAAATTATTGTAGACACGGTATGTGTGAGAGTTTGAGCATAACCAAGTAGAAAACCTTCATGAGACTTAGGAGCAAATTTCGAGCGATGATGCTTATCAAGAATGTAGCACTTTGAGCCGAATACTCGAAAGTATCCAACTTGTGGTTTGTTACCGGTGAGGAGCTCGTATGCCGTCTTGCCGAGTAGCTTGTGAAGATACAAGTGATTTATTGCATGACAAGCTGTCTCAACCGCTTCCGCCCAAAAGTGTTTTGGCGTCTTGTACTCATCAAGCATCGTTCTTGCCATTTCGACGAGTGTCCGGTTCTTCCTCTCAACAAATCCATTCTGTTGAGGTGTGTGATGAGGACACGAACCTGGGGTAGGGTAATAGGCCTGACCTATACGTCCTACCTAAAGCCCTTGTCCTAAGAACAAAGAAGTTCAAGAATCAGAAGAAGGGATCCAGCAAAGGTGTCGAGTGAAGTTCACTCGACCTACCATTCACTCGGAGACCTCTCTTTATCCAGGTCACTCGACCATGAAACCACTCGACATATAAGAAGACCTAAAGCCGCTCTACGCAGCAACGGTCGGGTATTTACTCATATATTTAATGATCATTTGTAGCACTTCAATATAGGCGTTACTTGTAACGCCACCCCTTTATGTACATTGAATCCTATGTAACGGAGGGGAGCTGGGGTCCTGGCGCACTCTATATAAGCCACCCCCTCCTCTGGACAAGGGTTCGCACCCCCTGTAACACACACGCTCATAATCCAGTCGACCGTCTCCGGGCTCCGAGACGTAGGGCTATTACTTCCTCCGAGAAGGGCCTGAACTCGTTAAACCTGCGTGTACAACTCCTCCATAGCTAGGATCTTGCCTCTACATTCCTACCCCCCATTCTACTGTCAGACTTAGAACCACGATAGTTGGCGCCCACTGTGGGGCCAGTGTCTTAGCGATTTGTTGGAAAAGTTGCAATTTTTCCGATCCCCTTCATCATGGTTTCAGGCGGAGGTTTGGCTGAGGGCCGCGAGATCCGTCTCGGCGCGCTCGTGTTTATCGCCGACGACTCCGCTTGGCTTCAGGAGGCTCCACTCGACGTCGATGCACTCCCCGTCCGCGGGGTAACGCACTTTCGCGCGTGTGTCCGCGGCGTCCTCCTGCGGCAGCCGTCGACCCAGTATCGGTCGGCTCCTGTAGCTTCCCCCCTTCCTGCAACTCGCTGGAGCAAATGTTCCGGTCGGTTGAGGCTTCAGCAGTGGGTGAGTCGTGCGGTGGCTCACCAATCGGCCACCCCCTAGGTCACAGCGATCGAGCCCGATGAAACTCTCTATGGCCTGTTCGACCGACTCCGTAGAGACTGCATCCGAGTGCGATAGCAGCGACCCCGTGGCGGAAGTTTTGATGGTCAATGGACCACGTAGTCCTCCTGGCTTCCCCCATGAAGACGGAGGTGATGGTGGCGGCGATCCGTCGCGTGTCCACGAAGAGTACCGACCCGAACCCCTCTCTTCACAGAGGAGGGAGGAACTTCACCATCGGAACATGGATGCACTTTACACTCCTATCATTGGAGAAACCCCTGAGGCCCAGGCCTTGGAGGAGGCGCGCGTGGCCAACTTGGTTGAGCACACTCGACTAGAGAACCTCCAGTGCGCACTCGACGAGCGTGCTCGGCAGCGTGCTCCCGAATCGAGTCGACGTCAACTTTTTCCACCTCCGACTCAGGTATACCGAACTCCAATCCAGAATCTTGCAGCTGTAGCCCGAATAGCGGAGTCAATTCAACCTTCCTAGTCAAAAGCTGGTCGAGGTTTGGTGCAGATCCGGGCTTTGCTCCGAGCCGCGGGAGAGCAGAATACAGTAGTATCTCAGTCATGGAATATGATTCATAACAGATCCGTAGTTGCAGACACAGTCCAGTCGGCTCACAGCCCGAGATCGCCCCTGAGGCGTGAGGGACGTGGAGACCGTCGAGATCAGCACAGAAACCATGAGCAGTATGATCACCGACTCGATCACGATGATCGTCGTCGAGGGCCCACGCCTCCCCCAAGGAGTGGATCATACGTGCCCCGTCAGCAGGATGACAGACACCCTCACAGTGGTGGGCGAAGGATTCCAGTCGACCCCAGGGAACCAAGCCTCGATGCGAGATCTATTCTCGTTTAGGGTCTGGTCGACAGAAACAGAGCTCACAGAGAATGCCCTAACAGAGATTTTCCAACCAGCATTAGAATGCATGTCTCAGGCCCGGAGTGCTTCAGCAGAGCCATCAGGGCTGCGGTGATTCCTCCCAACTTCAGGTTGGCGACTGGAGTCAGTAAGTTCACTGGTGAGTCCAAGCCTGACACTTGGCTTGAAGATTACCGAGTGGCTGTTCAGATCGGTGGCGGCAACGATGAGGTGGCCATGAAGCACCTTCCTTTGATGCTAGAGGGCTCGGCCAGTGCGTGGCTGAATCAGTTAGCTCCTGCTAGTATTTATACTTGGGAAGATCTTGCTCGAGTATTTGTCAGAACATTTGAAGGTACTTGCAAGCGGCCAGCAGGGTTGATAGAATTACAGTGTTGTGTTCAGAAACCGAATGAAACTTTGAGGGATTATATCCAGAGATGGATCACGTTGCACCACACAGTGGAGAATGTGTCAGATCACCAAGCAATTTGTGCCTTCAAAGAAGGCGTTAAGTATCGAGAGTTGAATCTGAAATTCGGTCGGATAGGAGATATGACTCTGACTCGGATGATGAAGATTGCCACCAAGTACGCCAATGGTGAAGAAGAAGACCGACTCCGGAGTGGCAAGCACAAAACAGTCGCCCACGAAACCGGAGGAGGGAACTCCAGTCGGAAGCAGAAGCGCAAAGCCAAGCCAGCTACTCCTGGGGAAGCCTTGACCGTAACTCAAGGGAAGTTCAAGGGGAAATCCAAAGGACCGTGGAACCCCAAGAAAGTAAAAGATCAAGGTGGAAATGATGTGCTGGATTTACCGTGCCACTTTCACACCAAGAAGGATGAAGATGGTAATTTCATTTACCCAAAGCATACCACTTGACAGTGTCGACTCCTAATCCAGCAATTCCGAGAGAAACAACCCAAGGAAAAGGAGAAGGAAGCAGACAAGGTTGAGGATGAGGAGGAGGACGATGATGGTTACCCCCACGTCAATTCCACTCTGATGATTTTCGATGACGTTGAAAGTAAGAGTCGACTGAAAGTCATCAACAGAGAAGTAAACATGGTCGCCCCGGTGACACCCAGTTATTTGAAGTGGTCTCAGACTGCCATTACATTCGACCAGTCCGATCACCCAGCGCACATAGCCACCCCTGGGAGGCAAGCGTTGGTGGTCGACCCAGTGGTCGAAGCCATCCGATTGACTAAGTTTCTAATGGATGGTGGCAGTGGCCTGAATATACTGTATGCAGAGACGTTGAAAGGAATGGGCATTCCGATGTCCAGACTCAGTGAAAGCAATATGGGTTTCCATGGAGTCATTCCAGGCAAGAAGGCCGCATCACTCGGCCAGATTGCTCTCGACATGGTTTTCGGTGATTCCAAGAATTACCACAAAGAAAAATTGACATTTGAAGTTGTGGATTTCCAGAGTGCTTATCACGCTATTCTGGGCAGGCCAGCTTATGCACGTTTTATGGCTCGACCATGCTATGTGTACCTCAAACTGAAGATGCATGGTCCTAAGGGCGTGATCACTATCACTGGCAACAGAAAGAAGGCAGAAGAATGCTTCCAGAAAGGCTCGAAGATCGCTGATGCGCAGATGGCAGTAGTGGAATTGCAGGAATATCAGAAAAATGCAGATCCGAGTGATTTGCTACGAGCTAAGAAGTGCTACCTCTTGAGCACTGCGTTGGATTTCCCCGAAGAGGAAGGGATGATGCAGCAAAGTAGTGTAAGTATTTCCCTTAGTTTTTGAGAACCAAGGGTATCCATCTAGTAGGAGGCTACGCTCGAGTCCCTCGTGACCACCTCGTGGCTTTCTTGACGGAGGGTCCAAGTCTCTTGGATCTTATCTGATGAGAAAATCAAGTTTCCGAAGGTTTCATTCCATTTGGACTCCGTTTGATATTCCTTTTCTTCGAAACCCTAAAACAGGCAAAAAATGACAATTCTGGGCTGGGCCTCCGGTTAATAGGTTAGTCCAAAAATAATATAAAAGTGGATAATAAAGCCCAATAATGTCTAAAGCAGTGGATAATATAACATGGAGCAATAAAAAATTATAGATACGTCGGAGACGTATCAAGCATCCCCAAGCTTAATTCCTGCTCGTCCTCGAGTAGGTAAATGATAAAAACAGATTTTTTGATGCGGAGTGCTACTTGGCATAATTTCAATGTAAATCTTCTTAATTGTGGTATGGATATTCAGATTCGAAAGATTCAAGACAAAAGTTCATATTGATATAAAAATAATAATACTTCAAGCATACTAACAAAGCAATTATGTCTTCTCAAAATATCATGGCCAAAGAAAGCTATCCCTACAAAATCATATAGTCTGGCTCTGCTCTATCTTCACCACACAAAGTATTTAAATCATGCACAACCTCGATGACAAGCCAAGCAATTGTTTCATACTTTTGACATTTTCAAAACTTTTTCGATCTTCACGCAATACATGAGCGTGAGCCATGGATATACCACTATAGGTGGAATCGAATGGTGGTTGTGGAGAAGACAAAAAGGGAGAAGATAGTCTCACATCAACTAGGCGTATCAACGGGCTATGGAGATGCCCATCAATAGATATCAATGTGAGTGAGTAGGGATTGCCATGCAACGGATGCACTAGAGCTATAAGTATATGAAAGCTCAAAAGAATCTAAGTGGGTGTGTATCCAAATCGCTTGCTCACGAAGACCTAGGGCATTTTGAGGAAGCCCGTCATTGGAATATACAAGCCAAGTTCTATAATGAAAAATTCCCACTAGTATATGAAAGTGACATAATGAGAGACTCTCTATCATGAAGATCATGGTGCTACTTTGAAGCACAAGTGTGGTAAAAGGATAGTAACATTGTCCCTTCTCTCTTTTTCTCTCATTTTTTTTATTTGGGCCTTTTCTCTTTTTTATGGCCTCTTTTTTTATTTGGGCTTCTTTGGCCTCTTTTATTTATTTTTCGTCCGGAGTCTCATCCCGACTTGTGGGGGAATCATAGTCTCCATCATCCTTTCCTCACTTGGGACAATGCTCTAAAAATGATGATCATCACACTTTTTATTTTTCTTACAACTCAACAATTACAACTCGATACTTGGAACAAAATATGACTCTATATGAATGCCTCCGGCGGTGTACCGGGATATGCATTGAATCATGAGTGACATGTATGAAAGAATTATGAACGGTGGATTTGCCACAAATACGATGTCAACTACATGATCATGCTAGCAATATGACAATGATGGAGTGTGTCATAATGAATGGAATGGTGGAAAGTTGCATGGCAATATATCTCGGAATGGCTATGGAAATGCCATGATAGGTAGGTATGGTGGCTGTTTTGAGGAAGGTATTTGGTGGGTGTATGATACCGGCGAAAAGTGCGCGGTATTAGAGAGGCTAGCAATGGTGGAAGGAAGGAAAGTGCATATAATCCATGGACTCAACATTAGTCATAAGGAACTCATATACTTATTGCAAAAATCTAGAAGTTATCAAAGCAAAGTATTACGCGCATGCTCCTAGGGGGATAGATTGGTAGGAAAAGACCATCGCTCGTCCCCGACCGCCACTCATAAGGAAAACAATCGATAAATAAATCATCCTCCGACTTCATCACATAACGGTTCACCATACATGCATGCTACGGGAATCACAAACTTTAACACAAGCATTTCTCAAATTCACAACTACTCAACTAGCATGACTCTAATATCACCATCCTCATATCTCAAAACAATTATCAAGCATCAATTTCTTCTTACTATTCAACACACTCATACGAAAGTTTTATTATTAATCTTGCATACCAAGCATATTAGGATTTTAAGCATATTACCATGCTATGAAGACTCTCAAAATAATCTAAGTGAAGCATGAGAGATCAATATTTTCTATAAAACAAATCCACCACCGTGCTCTAAAAGATATAAGTGAAGCACTAGAGCAAAACTATAAAGCTCAAAAGATATAAGTGAAGCACATAGAGTATTCTATCAAATTCCAAATCATGTATGGCTCTCTCAAAAGGTGTGTACAGCAAGGATGATTGTGGTGAACTAATAAGCAAAGATTCAAATCATAAAATACGCTCCAAGCAAAACACATATCATGTGGTGAATAAAAATATAGCTCCAAGTAAAGTTACCGATAGAAGTAGACGAAAGAGGGGATGCCTTTCGGGGCATCCCAAGCTTTGGCTTTTAGGTGTCCTTAGATTATCTTGGGGGTGCCATGGGAATCCCCAAGCTTAGGTTCTTGCCACTTCTTGTTCCATAATCCATCAAATCTTTACCCAAAACTTGAAAACTTCACAACACAAAACTTAAAGTAGAAAACTCGTGAGCTCCGTTAGCGAAAGAAAAATAAAAGACCACTTCAAGGTACTGTAATGGACTCATTATTTATTTATATGGGTGTTTAACATACTGTATTCCAACTTCTCTATGGATTATAAACTATTTTACTAGCCATAGATTCATCAAAATAAGCAAACAACATACGAAAAACAGAATCTGTCAAAAACAGAACAGTCTGTAGTACTCTGTAGCTAGCGCAAGATCTGGAACCCCAAAAATTCTAAAATAAACTGATGGACATGAAGAATTTATCTATTAATCATCTGCAAAAAGAATTAACTAAATAGTACTTTTCAAATAAAAATGACAGCACTTCTCGTGAGCGCTAAAGTTTCTGTTTTTTACAGCAAGTTCAACAAGACTTTTCCCCAAGTCTTCCCAACGGTTCTACTTGGCACAAACACTAATTAAACACAAAAAACACAACAAAACAGAGTCTAAATAATTTATTTATTACTAAACAGGAGCAAAAGGCAAGGAATAAAAATAAAATTGGGTTGCCTCCCAACAAGCGCTATCGTTTAACGCCCCTAGCTAGGCATAACAAGCAAGAATAGATCTAGGTATTGCCATCTTTGGTAGGCAATCCGTAAGTGGCTATCATGATAGATTCATATGGTAATTTTATTTTCTTTCTAGGGAAGTGTTCCATGCCCTTTTCTAATGGAAATTGAAATCTAACATTCCCTTCCTTCATTTCAATAATTGCACCAACCGTTCTAAGAAAAGGTCTACCGAGAATAATAGGGCAAGAAGGATTGCAATCTATATCAAGAACGATGAAATCTACGGGCACATAATTCCTATTAGCAACAATAAAAACATCATTAATTCTTCCCATAGTTTTATTAATAGTGGAATCCGCAAGGTGCAAGTTTAGAGAGCAATCATCAAAATCACGGAAATCTAGTAAATCACACAAAGTTTTGGGAATAGTAGAGACACTAGCACCCAAATCACACAAAGCATAAAACTCATAATTTTTAATTTTAATTTTAATAGTTGGTTACCACTCATCATAAAGTTTTCTAGGGATAGAAACTTCCAATTCAAGTTTAAGATTGCATCAAGGCATCAACGATATGTTTAGTAAACGCTTTGTTTTGACTATAAGCATGAGGAGATTTTAGCACGGATTGCAACAAGGAAATACAATCAATTAAAGAGCAATTTTCATAGTTAAATTCCTTGAAATCCATAATAGTGGGTTTAGCAACATCTAGGGTTTTAATTTTTTCAATCCCACTTTTATCAAATTTAGTATCAAGATCAACAAATTCTGAATTCTTAGAACACCTTCTAGGTAAAGGTGGACCATATTCAGTCCCATCATTATCAAGATTCATATTGCAAAACAAAGATTTAATAGGGGACACATCAATAACTTTTAGATCTTCATCATTATTTTCATAGGAACTAGAAGAAAACGCTTTTATGAAAGGCATCTTTCTTAGCACGCATCCTAGCGGTTCTATCTTTGCACTCGTCAATGGAAATTATCATGGCTTTGAGAGACTCATTGATATCATGCTTAGGTGGAATAGATCTAATTTTCAAAGAATCAACATCAAGAGCAATTCTATCAACGTTCCTAGCCAAATCATCAATCTTAAGCAATTTTTCTTCAATCATAGTGTTAAAATTCTTTTGCAAAGAAATAAATTCTTTAATATTAGATTCAAAATCAGAGGGCATCTTATTATAATTTCTATAAGCATTGTTGTAGGAATTACCATAATTATTAGAGGGATTACTAGGATCAGGCCTAGGATTTAAATTTCCTCTATACGCGTTGTTACCAAAATTGTTCCTACCAACAAAATTCACATCGATAGATTCATTATTATTCTCAATCAAAGTAGACAAGGGCACATCATTAGGATTAGAAGAAAAACTCTTATTAGCAAATAATTTCATAAGTTCATCCATCTTTCCACTCAAAACATTAATTTCTTCTATCGCATGCACCTTTTTAGTAGATCTTTCAGTATGCCATTGAGAATAATTAACCATAATATCATCTAGGAGTTTAGCAGCTTCTCATAAAGTGATTTCCATAAAAGTGTGTAACATCCCAAATTTTCAATTTGGAATGTTATACATTAGATCATCATTGCATAACATATTTTATTTTGCATTTTGGTTGATCTTAGAAATTCTACGCAACTCAAGGACCCATGGAGAGAGTTGGGGATTTCGTTATTTTCATATTTGAATTTTCTCAAATTTTGAGAATAGGATCATTTGATTTTATTTATTTTATCATCAATTATTTCTATTACAAAAATATGAGAGAGGGAATAATATGACTTTCCCAAAATAGAGAAATATTGAGGATTTATTAATAAAATCAAATAAGTTTTTATTTCGGAGTTTTTCGATGTTTCATTTGAATTTAGGAAAAAATGTGCGTTTTTCAAAACTGCATTTAGGGCCCAAATAAATGTTCACTTTGTCGGGCTTGATTTTAGAAGCCCGGGAAAATTTATTTCGGGATTTTTGGAGTCCGTTTAGTATTTCTTTTTATTTTTCTTCCGAGCGTAACTATTTAAAAAAAGGGAACCGACCTACGGGCCGTGTCCGACTAGGACTCCCGGCCCGTAGGGGCTTTATAAGCCGGCCCACCCCGGGGGAGGGAACCCTAGCCAGCGCCCCAGCCCCAGCCCCACCCCGCCCCAGCCGCCGCCGCCGCCCCGCCGCCCGCCCGCCGAGGTTCGCCGCCGCCTCATAGTCCGCGCCGCCGGTTTTTTTTGAAAACCGAACGGTTTTCCGTCGGTTTTTTTCGGTGTTTTTAGTTTTCGTTTTTTAGATCGTTTTTTTTTCGGTTTAGGTTAAATAGCGAGCGTTCACTTGTTTGTTCGTTTAAACGAATACGTTCATCGTTTAGATCTGGATAACGAACGTTCGTTCGTTAATCTGTTCATCATTTTCTTTTCTCGGATTAAATTCGTGATTTTTCTGATCGCGATTCCTGATCCGATTTTCGTTTTAGTATAACTTTTCGCTCGTTTATCGGAATCAGGCGATTCAAGCGCCTAGAGTTTCGTCTCGAAACCCTCTATCCGTTTAACCAACTTAAACAAGATTTTGCTACTATAAAACTTGCCCTAGATCCAGATTACTAGAACGAAGTTGTTTTCTTTTGCCATTTGACTTTCGTTGCTTCGTTCGATTTGATTCTTTTTGCCAACCGGAGTTCTTAAGTTGAACCTTCTGGTTAGATCTCTTATTTGAGTTTTACCTGTGCATTAGGTGAGTACTTATTGTATGCTTGTTTGTTTGTTTGCGATAGAGTACCCGGAGTGCGCAGCCTGTTACTTCGAATCGTTTGGTTTCCCGGATCATCAGCAAGGCAAGTAACACTTTGATCATACCTTTTCTACTACCCAGTTTTATTGCATTAGATCAAATCCTCACACATTGCAGGATTAGGATCTAATTAAATTGTGGGATGGGAAGTAGATGAGGTAGTACCTATTACCTGTTTATTATCAAACCTTTGGGAGTTACTTCTACGTTTGCTTATTATGCCATGCTATGCTAGTAGACGTGGATTGGGTGAGTGACATCCATGACAGATGTGAGATTATTAATTAATGGTTTATCTAAGGTGGCAACTTAAACACACATCTGGGTGGATTGAGGCACCTGGGTATTCCGGGACTTGCCTGTTTTCTTTTGGACCGCCACCCAGGCTCAAAGGGATCATAAGACTATTCATACTAGAAACTTCCGTGTGGAGCCACAAGCTATTATGGGCTCTAGCATAGTTGACTAAGTTGTGCGAACTCTTACAGTGGTAGACTAGCAGATGTAGGGGATATAGGTGGTACGGTCTACCCGATCGTAAGGTGCTAGCGGTTCTGAAAGACTATGTCTCGGTCATCCGTCTTCTCAAACATCATGTAGTGCGAGAAAACAAGCGGAGGCGATCGAGTCTTGTGGGGAAAAGTGCGCAAACCTCTGCAGAGTGTATCAAACTAATCATGGTTAGCCGTGTCCCCGGTTATGGACATCTTGAGTATCTAGTACCTGGATTTTCATGTGAATCTCAACATGTTACTCTAAATTAATTTTGTTGGGTTATGTTTAATGATGATGCTTAATTGGGATTGAGAATGTTGTCAACCATTCTCAATGTTTAACAACTACCATGATAGTTAAATAAATTTTATTCCTTTGAAGTAGGGAAAAATTGGCTTTACGCAAAAACTGTAACCATAGAGCTTTCCACCAGCCAAATATGCATATAGTATAGCTGTTGCATTCCATTACTCTCTATGTGTTACCTTGCCAGCATATTCCATGTGCTGACCCGTTTTGGGCTGCAACGTTAATGTTGCAGACTTTTCAGACGACGATTAAGGAGTTTTAGGTCGTGGTTCTATACTTAGTGATGCTGTTGGATTTGATGGACTCAGTTATCTTCCAAGCATTCCGCTGTTATCGTTATTAGATGGCCTTAAGCCATATTTATCGTAATAAGTTCTCTTTTGAGACACTCGATGTAATAAGTGTGTGATTGCTACTCTGCTATAAATCCTCTGAGTACTGTGTGGTGTCAGCATTACTGATCCAGGGATGACACCGGAGCACAGAGATCAGACTGTTTGAGGTCTGGTCGCTATAGAGATGGTATCAGAGAACACGCTGACTGTAGGACACGACCACTAAGCTACAGACCTAGATCACTCTCTTCTCTTCTGACCTCTCATCTTTTCTACTCCTTAGGATGGCGGATGCAAGGAACAAGTTCACACAACCGGATGAAGATACACCCTTTGGACGTCACTTGAAGGAAGTCACTAGATACCTGAACATAGGAGTACCAAGCTTCACGGGAACCTACAACGCCACTTTACCTGAAGAAGAGCGCTGGATGATTCAAGTTCAAGTTCCAGGAAGAACGTTCATGCCAGTCACTGAGCCCATAGAGTTTTCTTTTGATGCACCAACTTGGAGTCTAGGAAAGAGCATGGCAGCTCACATCGCCATGGGACGCATTGGAGAAGTCTACCGCAAGGATCTCAAGGACACTATCTACCAGATTTGTGGGTGCCGAGATGAACACTGGGAGATGATTAGCACCAGGAAGGATAGATCAATTGCAGCTTTTATCCAGGAGCTAAACCAGCACATTCGACGACAGGAGAACCAGATGTGCGCCGACATGATATATCTGAAGAAGGCAAAGACAAGAATCAAGGAACTGGAGGAGGAACTCAAGGCTACACGTGAAGATTATGAAGAGGAAATTGAAGTATTGGTGGAGAAGAATGACGACCTGATCAAGAAGATTGGAATATTTATGGGAGGCCTGACACCCGTAGATGAAGACGAAGAACCCAAGGAGATCAGCCCGGAAGACTACATCATCATCGACGGCACCGACTCGGAAGCAGATAGTAGCGATGATGACTATGTTGATGAAGCAGGAGCAGGTATTATGGAGTCAACAACCGTAGAATATTTCTAATAGACCACCTCATCCGTAGTAGTAGTCCACCATGTAAATATAGTAACCCGAGCACTTTTGCGATAGTTAGATCGATTGTATGCCTTTGTTTGATTGATTGAAGTGAATTGTTTGCTTTTGCCTCATGTGCATATGGGTAGTGTTTTCTCTTTAGACCCTCTCTATTCTTATATCTCATCTTTTCTAAACCCTCAGATGCCTCCGAGACGTGACCCCGGTTTTGCTTTCCCACCGGAGCTCACCCAGTTGATCCAGCAGCAGAACACATTGATGCAGTTGCTAGTCCAGAATCAGAATCAGGGGAACAACAACAACAACCCACCACCACCACCACCACCTGTTGACCACTTAGCCCGTTTTCTTAGGCTAAATCCGCCGGTGTTTTCCAATAGCACCGAGCCGATAGTAGCAAATGATTGGCTCCGCAAGACAGCTAGGGAGTTGACCACAGCAGGATGCACAGATGCGAAGAAGGTGAAGTTTGCCGCACATCAGTTAGAAGGACCCGCAGCATCATGGTGGGAGAATTTCACAGCCACTTTCTCAGTAGACACTGTCACATGGGACCAGTTTCAGCAGGCTTTCCGTACTGCCCATGTTTCAGCAGGAGCTATGGCCATAAAGAAGCGTGAGTTTCGCAACTTGCGCCAAGGAGGAAGGACAGTTGGCAGTATGTGGAGGAATTTAGTAAGTTAGCACGTTATGCCCCAGATGACGTCGCTACGGATGCAGCTAAGCAAGAGAAGTTTTGGAAGGACGGAATGATGAGTTGAGCATGCAGTTGATGGTAGCCACCTTCAATAACTACCAGGAGTTGGTAGATCGTGCTCTTATGATTGAAGGGAAGCAGCAGCAAATTGAGAATCGCAAGAGGAAGTATGGACAAGGAAAGTATAATTCAGGAGCTCAGCAGAAGCCACGTTTTACCCCTAGACCGGGACGACATTTTCAGCATACCCATGGAGGAGGTAGCTCGCACAATCACAATGGCACCAAGAATGGTAATGGCAATGGAGGAAGCAACGGCCAGAACCGCACCAACCCCTCAACCCCAGCCAAGAAGGACCTAAGCCAAGTCACTTGCTATAAGTGTTCGAAGACCGGACATTATGCCAATGAATGTCCTGAATTACAAAATGGAAATAGCAATGGAAGTTCTGGGAAGAAGCTGAACCCTTTCAACAAGGGACAGGTGAACCACGTTAGCGTGGAGGAGGTTGAAGCTCAGCCCGATGCAGTAATAGGTAAGTTTTTGGTTAAGTCATTTACTGCACTCGTTCTTTTTGATACTGGTGCATCGCATTCATACATCTCAAGGGGATTTGTGGATAAGTATAACCTACCAACCCAAGCCCTTAGGTCACCCATGTTAGTAACCTCGCCCGGAGCAGAGTATGTGGCTAGTCTATGGTGTGATCGGTTACCATTAAGGATTGGTAACTATGTTTTTCCCTCAGACCTAATAGTATTGGAATCTCAAGGATTGGATGTGATATTAGGCATGGATTGGTTATCAAAGTATGAAGGGAATATTGAATGTGCTAGTAAGTCAATTTTGCTTACCACCCCAGAAGGGAGAAGGATCAAGTATGTATCCCGGCATGTGCCGAAGAGGACCCAAGTAAATTGCCTAACAGGAGTTGTGCAGGAGGAAGTACTAGTGGTAAGGGATTTCCCTGATGTATTTCCAGAAGAGTTGCCAGGCA
Organism: Triticum urartu; assembly: GCF_003073215.2. NCBI lineage: Eukaryota > Viridiplantae > Streptophyta > Magnoliopsida > Poales > Poaceae > Triticum > Triticum urartu. Next base: position 603,486,212 of record NC_053028.1, read on the forward strand.
TGCCACCGGATAGAGATATTGAGTTCTTGATTGAGCTATTGCCCGGCACTAGGCCAATATTAAGGAGACCTTATAGGATGCCAGCAAAGGATTTGGTGGAAATTAAGAAGCAGATTAAGGAGTTACTGGGTAAGGGATATATTCGCCCAAGTTCTTCACCTTGGGGATCGCCAGTACTTCTAGTGGAGAAGAAGGATGGATCGTTAAGGATGGTTGTTGATTATCGAGGATTGAACGAGGTAACGATCAAGAACAAGTACCCACTACCAATGATCAACGATCTGTTTGATCGATTGCAAGGAGCTAAAGTATTTTCCAAGATCGATCTACGATCAGGATACCACTAGTTGAAGATCCGAGAACATGATATTCCGAAGACAGCTTTTACCACCAGGTATGGGCTGTATGAGTATACCGTTATGTCATTTGGTCTGACTAACGCGCCTGCCTACTTTATGAACATGATGAACAAAGTGTTTATGGAGTTTTGGGATAAGTTCGTCATAGTGTTCATTGATGATATCCTGGTTTATTCGAAGAATGAAGAGGAGCATAAGGAGCATTTGCGTTTGGTACTTGGAAAGCTTAGAGAACACCAATTATATGCCAAGTTCAGCAAATGTGAGTTTTGGTTGAAGGAAGTAGGATTCCTCGGACACGTTATATCCGGAGAAGGTATAGCAGTAGATCCCGCTAAAGTTGAAACCGTGACCAAGTGGGAAGCCCGAACAACAGTTGGAGAGATCCGGAGTTTTCTTGGACTCGCAGGATACTACCGGAGATTTATTGAGAATTTCTCAAAGATTGCGAAGCCTATGACTGAGTTGTGAAAGAAAGATACCAAGTTCATATGGACAGAGGAGTGTGAGGCTAGTTTTCAGGAGTTGAAGAAACGCTTGGTTACCTCACCAGTGTTGATTTTGCCAGACCAGACCAAAGATTATGAGGTGTACTGCGACGCTTCACGTCGAGGACTTGGAGCAGTGCTTATGCAGGAAGGGGGAGTTGTTTCATATGCCTCAAGACAACTGAAGCCCCATGAGTTGAATTATGCTATGCATGATTTAGAGTTAGCAGCCGTAGTGCATGCTTTGAAAACATGGAGACATTTCCTCATTGGAAACCATTGTGAGGTGTACACGGATCATAAGAGTTTGAAGTACATTTTCACACAGAAGGAGTTGAATCTCAGACAAAGGAGATGGTTGGAGCTTATCAAAGATTATGATATGAAATTACATTATCATCCCAGAAAGGCTAATGTAGTAGCTGACACATTAAGCCGTAAGAGCCATGTCAATACATTAATGACGGGAGAAATACCCAAGGAGTTAGGAGAAAATCTTCGTGAACTATGTTTGGAAATAGTTCCGAGAAGCTATGTAGCAGCATTGGAGATTCAATCAACTTTGATGGATAGAATCAGGGAAGCTCAGAAAGCTGACAAAGAGGTTGCCGCTATAAAGGAGAAACTGAGCAAAGGAAAAGCTAAAGGATTTCGTGAGGATGAGCACGATACCCTATGGTTTGAAGACCATGTTTATGTGCCCAATAACCCAGAGATCAGGAAGTTGATTTTTCAAGAGGCACACGATTCACCGTATTCGATTCACCCAGGAAATACCAAGATGTATTTGGATTTGAAGGATATTTTCTGGTGGACCGGAATGAAGAAGGATATAGCGGAGTATGTAGCAGTTTGTGATGTATGCCAGAGAGTAAAGGCAGAGCATCAGAAGCCAGCAGGATTGTTACAACCATTGCCGATACCCGAATGGAAGTGGGATAAGCTAGGCATGGATTTTATCACGGGATTGCCCAGGACTCGTTCAGGCTATGACTCAATTTGGGTTGTAGTTGATCGATTGACGAAAGTAGCTCATTTCATCCCAGTAAAGACCACTTACACCAGTGCTAAGTTGGCAAAGATATACATGACCAGAATATTATGTCTGCATGGAGTTCCGAGGAGTATCGTATCAGATAGAGGAACCCAGTTTACCTCAAAGTTCTGGAAGCAGTTGCACGAAACTTTGGGTACCAGGCTAGAATTCAGTACAGCTTTTCATCCACAGACAGATGGACAGACCGAGAGAGTCACTCAGATTTTGGAGGATATGCTGAGAGCTTGTGCGCTAGATTATGGATCTAGTTGGGATGACAATCTGCCATATGCCGAGTTCTCTTACAACAACAGTTACCAAACCAGTTTGAAGATGGCCCCTTTCGAAGCTTTGTATGGAAGGAGGTGCAGGACACCGCTGTCGTGGGACGAAGTTGGAGACCGCCAGTTGTTTGGACCTGACTTGATTAAAGAGTCTGAACAGAAGGTGAAATTGATTCGCGATAGGCTCAAGGTAGCCCAGTCTAGACAGAAAAGTTATGCAGATTCTAAACGCAAGGAGACAGTTTACGAAGTCGGAGACAGAGCTTATCTTCGAGTATCTCCACTTCGGGGAACAAAGTGTTTTGGAGTTAAAGGGAAGTTAGCGCCACGATTTGTAGGACCATATTGAGTTTTGGAGCGTATGGGACAAGTGGCCTACAAGTTGGAATTACCCGAAGGATTGTCAGGAGTACATGATGTGTTCCACGTATCTCAGTTAAAGAAATGTCACGCGGAGATGGCTGACATACCGTTGAGAGATACAGTGCCTTTGGAAACAATTCAGTTGGATAACGATTTGACCTATGAGGAGAAACCAATTAAGATTCTCGAGTTTGCCAGTCGAGTCATCCGCAGCAAAGTTATCAAGTTTTGCAAAGTTCAGTGGAGCCACCACACGGAGGATGAAGCCACCTGGGAGCGAGAGGAAGATTTGCTCAAAGACCACCCTCACCTATTTTCTAGCCAACCCGAATCTTGAGGGTGAGATTCCTCTTAAGGGCGGTAGGTTTGTAACATCCCAAATTTTCAATTTGGAATGTTATACATTAGATCATCATTGCATAACATATTTTATTTTGCATTTTGGTTGATCCTAGAAATTTTACGCAACTCAAGGACCCACGGAGAGAGTTGGGGATTTCGTTATTTTCATATTTGAGTTTTCTCAAATTTTGAGAATAGGATCATTTGATTTCATTTATTTTATCATCAATTATTTCTATTACAAAAATATGAGAGAGGGAATAATATGACTTTCCCAAAATAGAGAAATATTGAGGATTTAATAATAAAATCAAATAAGTTTTTATTTCGGAGTTTTTCGGTGTTTTATTTGAATTTAGGAAAAAAATGTGCGTTTTTCAAAATTGCATTTAGGGCCCAAATAAATGTTCACTTTGTCGGGCCTGATTTTAGAAGCCCGGGAAAATTTATTTCAGGATTTTTGGAGTCCGTTTAGTATTTCTTTTGATTTTTCTTCTGAGCGTAACTATTTAAAAAAAGGGAACCGACCTACGGGCCGTGTCCGACTAGGACTCCCGGCCCGTAGGGGCTTTATAAGCCGGCCCACCCCGGGGGAGGGAACCCTAGCCAGCGCCCCAGCCCCAGCCCCGCCCCAGCCGCCGCCGCCGCCGCCGCCTGCGCGCCGCCGCGCCGCCGCACGCCCGCCGAGGTTCGCCGCCGCATCGTAGTCCGCGCCGCCGGTTTTTTTTGAAAACCGAACGGTTTTCCGTCGGTTTTTTTGGCTTTTTTTGTTTTAGTTTTTTTAGATCGATTTTTTTCGGTTTAGGTTAAATAGCGAGCGTTCGCTCGTTTGTTCGTTTAAACGAACACGTTCATCGTTTAGATCTGGATAACGAACGTTCGTTCGTTAATCCGTTCGTCGTTTTCTTCTCTCGGATTAAATCCGCGATTTTTCTGATCGCGATTCCTGATCCGATTTTCGTTTTAGTATAACTTTTCGCTCGTTTATCGGAATCAGGCGATTCAAGCGCCTAGAGTTTCGTCTCGAAACCCTCTATCCGTTTAACCAACTTAAACAAGATTTTGCTACTGTAAAACTTGCCCTAGATCCAGATTATTAGAACGAAGTTGTTTTCTTTCGCCGTTTGACTTTCATTGCTTCGTTCGATTTGATTCTTTTTGCCAACCGGAGTTCTTAAGTTGAACCTTCTGGTTAGATATCTTATTTGAGTTTTACCTGTGCATTAGGAGAGTACTTATTATATGCTTGTTTGTTTGTTTGCGATAGAGTACCCGGAGTGCGCAGCCTGTTACTTCGAATCGTTAGGTTTCCCGGATCATCAGCAAGGCAAGTAACACTTTGATCATACCTTTTCTACTACCCAGTTTTATTGCATTAGATCAAATCCTCACACATTGCATGATTAGGATCTAATTAAATTGTGGGATGGGAAGTAGATGAGGTAGTACCTATTACCTGTTTATTATCAAACCTTTGGGAGTTACTTCTACGTTTGCTTATTATGCCATGCTATGCTAGTAGACGTGGATTGGGTGAGTGACATCCATGACAGATGTGAGATCGTTAAGTAATGGTTTATCTAAGGTGGCAACTTAAACACACATCTGGGTGGATTGAGGCACCTGGGTATTCCGGGACTTGCCTGTTTTCTTTTGGACCGCCATCCAGGCTCAAAGGGATCATAAGACTATTCATACTAGAAACTTTCGTGTGCAGCCACAAGCTATTATGGGCTCTAGCATAGTTGACTAAGTTGTGCGAACTCTTACAGTGGTAGACTAGCAGATGTAGGGGATATAGGTGGTACGGTCTACCCGATCGTAAGGTGCTAGCGCTTCTGAAAGACTATGTCTTGGTCATCCGTCTTCTCAAACATCATGTAGTGCGAGAAAACAAGCGGAGGCGATCGAGTCTTGTGGGGAAAAGTGCGCAAACCTCTGCAGAGTGTATCAAACTAATCATGGTTAGCTGTGTCCCTGGTTATGGACATCTTGAGTATCTAGTACCTGGATTTTCATGTGAATCTCAACATGTTACTCTAAATTAATTTTGTTGGGTTATGTTTAATGATGATGCTTAATTGGGATTGAGAATGTTGTCAACCATTCTCAATGTTTAACAACTACCATGATAGTTAAATAAATTTTATTCCTTTGAAGTAGGGAAAAATTGGCTTTACGCAAAAACTGTAACCATAGAGCTTTCCACCAGCCAAATATGCATATAGTATAGCTGTTGCATTCCATTACTCTCTATGTGTTACCTTGCCAGCATATTCCATGTGCTGACCCGTTTCGGGCTGCAACGTTAATGTTGCAGACTTTTCAGACGATGATTAAGGAGTTTTAGGTCGTGGTTCTATACTCAGTGATGCCGTTGGAGTTGATAGACTCAGTTATCTTCCAAGCCTTCCGCTGTTATCGTTATTAGATGGCCTTAAGCCATATTTATTGTAATAAGTTCTCTTTTGAGACACTCGATGTAATAAGTGTGTGATTGCTACTCTGCTATAAATCCTCCGACTTCTGTGTGGTGTCAGCATTACTGATCCAGGGATGACACCGGAGCACAAAGATCAGACTGTTTGAGGTCTGGTCGCTACAAAGTGCCTCCCGCGGCCGAACCCAAAAGATTTCTAGAAGCAAAATTTAATCCGGCATAAAAGTTCTGAACAATCATCCACAAATTTAAACCATGAGTAGGGCAATTACGTATCATTAATTTCATTCTCTCCCAAGCTTGTGCAACATGTTCATGATCAAGTTGTTTAAAATTCATAATATCGTTTCTAAGAGAGATGATCTTAGCGGGAGGAAAATACTTAGAGATAAAAGCATCTTTGCACTTGTTCCATGAATCAATACTATTTTTAGGCAAAGACGAAAACCAAGCTTTAGCACGATCTCTAAGCGAAAAAGGAAATAGCTTCAATTTAACAATATCATTATCGACATCTTTCTTCTTTTGCATGTCACACAAATCAACGAAGCTATTAAGATGGGTAGCGACATCTTCACTAGGAAGGCCGGAGAACGGATCTTTCATGACAAGATTCAACAAGGCAGTATTAATTTCACAAGATTCAACATCGGTAAGAGGAGCAATCGGAGTGCTAAGGAAATCATTATTATTGGTATTGGTGAAGTCACACAATTTAGTATTATCTTGAGCCATCGCGACAAACAAGCAAACTAACACACGAGCAAACAAAAGGCAAACGGCAAAAGAGAGGGAGGATAGAGAGAGAGAGGACGAATAAAACGGCAAGGGTGAAGTGGGGGAGAGGAAAACGAGAGGCAAATGGCAAATAATGTAATGCGGGAGATAGGTATTGTGATGGGTACATGGTATGTTGACTTTTGCGCAGACTCCCCGGCAACGGCGCCAGAAATTCTTCTTGCTACCTCTTGAGCACTGCGTTGGATTTCCCCAAAGAGGAAGGGATGACGCAGCAAAGTAGCGTAAGTATTTCCCTCAGTTTTTGACAACCAAGGTATCAATCCAGTAGGAGGCTACGCTCGAGTCCCTCGTGACCACCTCGTGGCTTTCTTGATGGAGGGTCCAAGTCTCCTGGATCTTATCTGATGAGAAAATCACGTTTCCAAAGGTTTCATTTCGTTTAGACTCCGTTTGATATTGCTTTTCTCTGAAACCCTAAAACAGGCAAAAAACAACAATTCTGGGCTGGGCCTCCGGTTAATAGGTTAGTCCCAAAAATAATATAAAAGTGGATAATAAAGCCCAATAATGTCCAAAATAGTAGATAATATAGCATGGAGCAATCAAAAATTATAGATACGTTGGAGACGTATCAAGAAGCCTGCCACAGATTCATCATTTCAGTCATGCGGTGAAACGAAACCGATTCATGTTCACCCGACTGATCCCAATGCTGCTCCGACCCACATTTCAACAACACTCGACTCCAAATAGGAAGAAGCACTCATCCAGTTCCTCCGTGAGAACTGGGATATCTTTGCATGGAAACCTTCTGACATGGCAGGTGTTCCCAGGGGACTGGCTGAGCATCGTTTGCGAGTCGACCCAAAAGTGAAACCAGTCAAAGAACATCTTCGACGGTCCACCGTACAGAAGAGGAAGGCAATCGGTGAAGAAGTGGCTTGGCTTCTGGCAGCTGAGTTTATCCGAGAGATTTACCACTCTGAGTGGTTAGCTAATGTTGTCATGGTCCCAAAGAAGGACGACTCACTTCGCATGAGCATCGACTTCAAACATATCAATCGGGCCTGCCCGAAAGATCACTTTCCTCTCCCCCGCATCGACCAAATAGTCGATTCGACCGCGGGGTGCGAGTGTTTGTCCTTTTTGGACGCTTATTCCGGGTACCATCAGATCCGTCTGTACGGACCCGATGAGATAAAAACAGCTTTCATCACCCCATTTGGATGCTTCTGTTATGTCACTATGCCATTCAGTTTGAAGAATGCTGGAGCCACATTCATGCGGATGATTCAGAAGTGCCTGCTCACTCAGATCAGTCGGAATGTGGAAGCGTACATGGATGACATTCTGGTCAAGTCACGTAAAGGTTCTGACCTACTGGCTGACCTTGTTGAAACCTTTGCCAACCTCAGAAGGTATGATATCAAGCTTAATCCATCAAAGTGCATGTTTGAAGTTCCAGGCAGAAAATTACTCGGTTTTCTCGTTTCTGAACGAGGGATCGACACTAACCCAGAGAAAGTGGGTGCCATACTCCGGATGAAACGCCCTATGCGTGTGCATGATGTCCAGAAGCTTACTGGTTGTTTGGCCACCCTAAGTTGATTTATTTCTCGCCTCGGTGAAAAGGCACTGCCTCTTTACCGACTGATGAAGAAGTCAGATAAGTTCGAGTGGACTCCTAAAGCTGATGCAGCATTTACAGAGCTTAAAGCCCTACTTTCCACCCAGCCCGTGCTTGCTGCCCCAATCAGCAAAGAGTCTTTACTGCTTTACATTGAAGCCACTGGACAAGTCGTCAGTATAGTACTTACGGTCGAGCAGGAAGAAGAAGGAAAAGCTTACAAAATTCAGCGCCCAGTATACTATGTTTCTGAAGTTTTGACTCCATCAAAGCAAAGATATCCACATTATCAAAAGCTTGTTTATGGGATCTATATGACCACGAAGAAGGTTGCACATTACTTCTCTGATCACTCCATTATAGTCATCAGCGACACTCCGTTATTGGAGATTCTGAACAATAGAGATGCAACTGGTCGAGTGGCAAAGGGGGCGATTGAACTCCTTCCCTTAGATATCAAGTTCGAGGCAAAGAAAGCTATCAAGTCCCAAGCAATAGCAGATTTCCTCGCCGAGTGGATAGAACAACAACTGCCTACTCAAGTACACTAGGAGCACCGGACCATGTTCTTTGATGGTTCCAAGATGCTGAATGGTTCCGGTGCTGGGGTAGTACTGGTATCCCCCCGAGGAGACAAGCTCAGATATGTCCTCCAGAAAGAGCAAATGGCCCGATTCTCAAAGGACTGAAACCCCGACTGATGCGAGATCTCAAGCACGCAGCGGGCGCCTAGGTTGATGAACTTCCATCAGTTCTCTGGGGATTGAGGACAACTTCTAATCGGTCGACCGGCCGAACTCCATTCTTCTTAGTCTACGGAGCTGAAGCTGTTCTACCGAGTGACTTGCTTCATAATGCTCCACGAGTTGAGCTCTTCTCTGAAGATGAAGCAGAACAAGCTCGGCAAGACGCAGTCGACCTCCTAGAGGAGGAAAGAGAGATGGCCTTGATCCAGTCGACCATTTGTCAACAAGACTTGCATCGATTCCACGCTAGACACGTGAAGGGTCGAGCCTTTCAAGAGGGAGACTTGGTTCTTCGAGTGGATCAGCAGAAACCACACAAGCTCGCCCCAGCTTGGGAAGGCCCCTTCATTGTCACCAGAGTGCTCCACAATGGAGCATACCACCTTTACAGTGTCGAGCACAAGAAGGACGAGCCACGGGCTTGGAACGCGGAGCTGCTCCGCCCCTTTTATACTTAAATATTCATTCGAATAAAATGTAATGAGAAATACCGTTGTAACTTTTTTACCAAAGACAAGAGCTTTACAGTCCTCTGGCACGATTGTTGTTGCTTTTGTTTATGTCTGAAAACCCCCAGTGGGTGACTTAGTCGTGAATCCGTTTCGCCTAAGTTCGAGAAAAAATCCTACCGAGTGGAGAGCAACCCTCCCACTCGGGGGCTTAGCTCCCGTTTCGCCTAAGTTTTCAAAATCCTATCGAGTGATGAGCCGGTCTCCCACTCGGAGGCTTAGCTGCGGTCCAGTACTCGCCTAAGTTTGAAAAAATCCTACCGAGTGGTGAGCAATCCTCCCACTCGGGGGCTTAGCTGCAGTCCAGTACTCGCCTAAGTTTGAAAAATCCTACCGAGTGGAGAGCAACCCTCCCACTCAGAGGCTTAGCTGCAGTCTAGTACTCGCCTAAGTTTGAAAAATCCTACCGAGTAGTGAGCAATCCTCCCACTCGGAGGCTTAGCTGTAGTCCAGTACTCGCCTAAGTTTGAAAAATCCTACCGAGTGGTGAGCAATCCTCCCACTCGGGGGCTTAGCTGCAGTCCAGTACTCACCTAAGTTTGAAAAATCCTACCGAGTGGAGAGCAACCCTCCCACTCGGGGGATTAGCTGCAGTCCAGTACTCGCCTAAGTTTGAAAAAATCCTACCGAGTGGTGAGCAATCCTCCCACTCGGAGGCTTAGCTGCAGTCCAATACTCGCCTAAGTTTGAAAAAATCCTACCGAGTGGTGAGCAATCCTCCCACTCAGGGGCTTAACTGCAGTCCAGTACTCGCCTAAGTTTGAAAAATCCTACCGAGTGGAGAGAAACCCTCCCACTCGGAGGCTTAGCTGCAGTCTAGTACTCGCCTAAGTTTGAAAAAATCCTATCGGGTGGTGAGAAACCCTCCCACTCGGGGGCTTAGCTGCAGTCCAGTACTCGCCTAAGTTTGAAAAAATCTTACCGAGTGGTGAGCAATCCTCCCACTCAGGGGCTTAGCTGCAGTCCAGTACTCGCCTAAGTTTGAAAAATCCTACCGAGTGGAGAGCAACCCTCCCACTCGTGGGCTTAGCTGCAGTCTAGTACTCGCCTAAGTTTGAAAAATCCTACCGAGTGGAGAGCAACCCTCCCACTCGGGGGCTTAGCTGCAGTACAGTACTCGCCTAAGTTCGAAACACATCCCTATCCGCAAGGACGACGAGGTGCAGGTCGACTGCAACCTTCTCCTTCGGAGCTACGCCACAAGTACAATGTGCGCTCCATCCCTATCCGCAAGGACGACGAGGTGCAGGTCGACTGCAACCTTCTCCTTCAGAGCTACGCCACAAGTACAATGTGCGGTCCATCCCTATCCGCAAGGACGACGAGGTGCAGGTCGACTGCAACCTTCTCCATCGGAGCTACGCCACAAGTACAATGTGCGCTCCATCCCTATCCGCAAGGACAACGAGGTGCAGGTCGACTGCAACCTTCTCCTTCGGAGCTACGCCACAAGTACAATGTGCACTCCATCCCTATCCGCAAGGACGACGAGGTGCAGGTCGATTGCAGTGCATGCTCCGTCCCTATCCGCAAGGACGATGGAGTGGAGGTCGACTGGAGTCACCACCTCAGAGCTGCATCTCAAGCACAAAGATTATTCCGAGCAAAGAACAAAGTCCACTTGAAGGCAAAACGCAAGCATATTCGGAAATAAACCAAGTTCGGATAAATCCTAAAGTACTGGACGATGGATCAAAAGTATTCGAGCATCAAGCCCGAGGGAGTTTAACGGTTACATAATCACTCGGCATTCCGAGGCAAATAAAAGTGAGGCATAATGTTTTTTCGGTCACGCATCAGGAGAAGGACTGGCTGGGTCATAGAAACTGTCAAGGTCAATGATGTCTGCAATGCGAGTGGCGGCCTCAAGGAAGGTATCCATGAAAGACTGGAAAGTGTGCCTCTTTGTGTTAGCAACCTTGAGTTCCGCCAGCTTGTCTTCTTTGACGTCCTTGCAGTGCACTCGGACCAAAGACAATGCGACATCAGCACCACAGCGAGCGGATGACTTCTTCCATTCTTGCACACGCTCGGGGATTTGATTCAGTCGAGTCATCAGGGACTCCAGGTCTTGAGATAGTTCTGCCTGAGGCCAGAGTTCAGCATCAACCTGAGTCATCGCAGCTTTCAGGCGGGCAAGATAACCAACCGCACTATCCATACGAGATTCCAACCGCAGCACGCTCATCGCAACATCATCCTTGACTGGACAGTTTATGGGATCAAGACCCGTCTCGACCCGCCCAGTTTCTACTTCAAAGTCTTGGCAAAATTCTGCACAGTCGAGTGAATGGAGAGTCGACGGTATAATTAGACTTGGCAGTCGACGGAAATAAGACAGATTAATCAGTACCTTCAAGTTTCAAAACCAGCTTTGCAGCAAGCTGGCCCAGATAAGACTCTAGTTCGCCATTCTTGGCCTTGAGACCCCCAAGCTCGTCGGTCAGTTTCTCCTTGTCCTTCTTAAGTTTCTTGACCTCCCGATTGGCGTCAGAAACAGCAGTCTTCAGCTTGGAGTTTTCTTCTTCTAACTTGCCGACTGAAGCAAGCTTGCATGCCTGCAGGTCGACTCTAGAGGATCCCCGGGTACCGAGCTCGAATTCGCCCTATAGTGAGTCGTATTACAATTCACTGGCCGTCGTTTTACAACGTCGTGACTTCATTTTCTCTAAAGAAACAACACTCTTCAGACGGGCATGGAGTTGGCGGTTTTCACTACGTACATCTGCTCGAGTGGAGTCACTTGGTTCAAAAAAAATGGAAAGGTAAAGTGCCAGCAGTGGGATATACAATTAGCAATTGGTTACCCCCCATGGAAGCTACTTCGTCACGAGCGGTCTTGAGATTCTTCTTGGCCAATTCCAGATCAAGGTTTAGGCTGATTTGCTATTTGTTCATTGCAGAAAGCTGAGCCCCAAGATCACAAGATTTCTGCAGTTAAAGCCATATCAGTCGACAGAGATAAAAGACATCACAATGATATCTACTCTAAGACTACCACCGAATCAAACATTCAATGGCAGTCTCGGGGACTACACCCAGTGGGTGCACTTAGCGTGCCCCCACTGATTTTGCAAAAAAAAGAGGTTCAGATTCTCAGACCACAGTCGACTGCCCGTAGTCAACTATGGTCTCGGGGACTACACCCAGTGGGTGCACTCAACGTGCCCTCACTAGTTTTGGTTCCACTCGGCGTGGCCTGCCCAGTTCGAGTTGCAAAAAAAAGTTCCTATTCTCAGACCACAGTCGACTGCCCGCAGTCAACTATGGTCTCGGGGACTACACCCAGTGGGTGCACTCAGTGTGCCCCCACTGATGCAAAGATTCAGCTTGAATCGACACAAAGAGACATGCAATTTCAAAACAGCCACACCCCAGTGGGTGATCAGACAAGAAATATGGTCGATCGGAAAATCAACTAACTTGGACATTGGCTTGCAGAGCAGCTCCGGTGTTGAAGGACACCTGACTAGCCTCATGCACCACTTTCATTTTCCCCATCACAAGATTCACCTGAAGAAGAGCTTCCTTGGTAGCAGCTGGTGGATCGTCCGGAGTTTGATATGCAGTAAAAAGTGATGAAGGCAGAGCAATCGAAGCAGGCGCCGGATCTGAAGCACAGAGTTGTATCAGCACAACAGAAGTCTGAGCAGCTGGTCCTGAGGGGCAATCAGTCGACAACGGAACAGCGAAGGTGACGTTGGTTCGAGCCGGATCTGTCGAGCGCTCGACCGTCGTCCCAGGCGTCACAGTCGACCAAAGAACCTGGACTTCAGGCGCCTTCCCTCCCAGTTCCTTGTCCTTCCTCCTCCTCCCTCTCAGCGGTACTTCTTCTTCATCATCCGGGAGCACAACAACGTCTCGTGGAACTACAATAAACAGAGAAAGCCATAAGGATAACTGACAAACCGACCAGTCGACCTAATGAATTCGAATCAGGAAGACTTACTGGCTTTGGAGGTGATGGCGTCGTCAGCTTCTTCGTTGGCTGGAGTCTTGTCAATATCCATATCAGTCGCAGCAGAGGTTGGGCTGTACAAGTTCATCATCCACTCGGTCAGAACAAGAAAACCGGTCGGAACAGGAAATCGGTCGGAACAAGAAAATACAAGAAGAACGTTTACCCAGAGGCAACAGGGACGTCCATCTTGATTCTAGGCAAGGTCTTCCGAGCCTTCGAAGGATTAATTTTGGGCTGCTTGGTGGCATTCTCAGTCAAATATGGAGTCGAGGACCGGTCGCGCTTGTGAGATGGATCATTCGACGCCACAGCTTTGCCGCGCTTGCTCACAGGATCATGACGTAGCTTCGATCGATGTTCAGAACGAGGCGGTGAGTCGGCCACTTCCTCATCGTCCAACTCATCGCTCTCGTCTTCATCATCGTCAGCAGAGAACTCCCACTCGCTGCTCTCCTCGGCACTGTCCCCGCCCTCTTGGTCGTGTTCCAGAGCTTGTTCACCATTGGGCATTGAATACATCTCCGTGTAGATCTGCAAAACAAGGGACCGATCATAAGTCAGTCGGATCAACAGTCAGTCGGAAGATACGTTCAAAAACTCAGTTATGATAACGAGACCTTGTCTGGCAGGTTGCTGTTGCTGAAAGGGTCGACTCTCCTAGCACCCCTGGGGTTGTCCTTGTTTCCGGTGATACCCATCAACCACTCGGCCACTGTTTTGGCCTCCACCTCCTCCGGATGAACCCGAGCAGTGTCGCCAGCCCCGGAGTACATCCATATGGAGTGGTCACGAGCTTGAAGAGGTTGGATCCGCCGACCGAGGAACACCTCGAGCATGTCCATACCGGTGACACCTTGGTTGATCAGTTGGACTACTTTCTTGACTA